>NC_048425.1:2786924-2812751 GCF_013103735.1 Etheostoma cragini
CTAGTGTGTGTGTGTGTGTGTGTGTGTGAGAGTTTAAAGGTAGTGGGGAGGGGGTTTGTTGATGGAAAAGTTTGAATGCGTTTGAATGCGTTTGAATGCAAACACCTGTGTGTGTGTGTGTGTGTGTGTGTGTGTGTGTGTGTGCGTGTGCGTGATTGAAGGAGAAGAGAAGGAGAGGTGAAGCAGAGTTCAGAGGAAAAGTGAAGGTTCATGTTTTCATTTCTTCATGCTCCTCTGCCTTTCTCTCTCTCTCTCTCACTTTCAATGTCTGTGTGTGTGTGTCTGTGTGTCTTTTTCTCAAGTACACGATCACACCCCAAAACCTTGTCAAGACGTTTTCTCTCCACATCTCTTTACACACTTCCTCTTCTCTCAAGTCTTTTCACCACTCCCACTGGGACCCGGTCGATGTACTCTGATGTTCCTGAAAAGACCAACATCCACTTTTATTATTTGACTCCATTCTATGAGATTATATTCTAGTATTTATAAGATCGTAAACAAATGGCTCTTACCTGTAGTGCTATTTTTCGATCTAGATTGTGAGTTGTGTTGGAGATGAGGGCCGTAGAGATGTCTCTTTTCTCTCCAATATTATAGAACTAGATGGCACTCGGCGTGTGGGGCTCAAAGTGCCAAAAAGCTTTTAAAAGACTCTCTTGTCTCTTTTTTTAGAAATCATGACCCATTTACTAATCCACAGACCTGGTTGAAACCAATTTCATGTAGGAATTATTTTCTTTCTACAAAACTACACCCGCAAACCTGCCTACTCTTGGACGTGAGGCTCGTGCACGTGACAACGTGTGATCTAAACATTTATGGCGTCCTCCTCGGCTAAGCTGTAATGTGAGCTAGTTCAGGTGAGCCAGCTGCATCCGTTAGCTGGAAGCTAATCTTCTGCGTTAGGGTTAATTCTTCATTCTTTCTACATGAATGATAAACATGTGGTGTAAAACAATATATTGACATGTGTAATTGTACAAAAAAAGTTCCCAGTGTGTGAATGTCTTGACAATGCTTCAAAAATAATGTAGTTTAGCTAGCTCAGTTAGAATTACATTAGCTAGGTAAACTAGGTAGCAGGACATGCTAATGTTAGCCGGTCACATTGGAGTAGTAAAACAAAATGTATTCTATTTATTACAGGTTTGCTGTTGTCTTTTGGGTTTTGAAGTCTTCAATATAGGGGAGTTATTTTATATTGTTGTGTTTTTATGTCCCAGTCTATGTTTTCATTTTGGGTTTCTTCTATTCTACTTTATTCTATTTTCATCCGGTGAAACTGTGGTGAAGTCTTGTACAGGTTTTAGTTCTTTGGTCCTCTCTCCATCTCACACTCTCTCACACTCTAGGTGTAAATGACTTTGGACGGCCATCTGTTACTTAGCCACCCTGCAGAGAGTTGGCCTGTATGCACACCTCCTGTGTGTGTGTGTGTGTGTGTGTGTGTGTGTGTGTGTGGGGCTTCTTTATGTTTCATCGCACGTTTGCAGTTACTGTATTCTTCTGTTTGTGTGTGTTATTTATGCCTACGTGCACATGCATAATACAGTAGGTTATTGCATGCATGTGTGTGTGTGTGTGTGTGTGTGTGTGTGTGTGTGTGACAGAAATAGAGAGGGATGCTTGTGTTGTGGATGTGCATTCAGGCTCACTTGCACATGTAGGACATGTAGTATTGTGCTTGTGTGAGTGTGAGACACTGTTTTACACGGTGTTAGCATATTTATCCCCAGTCAATGCGAATTCCTCCTTTTCTGTCCCGTCTTTTCGTCTTTAAACCGATCATTTGGCAACCTTACATCTTCCTGCCCAATGCTTTTTTACAGTAAAAGTCTACAAGCTGGAAAGAATCTTATTTTTAACAAGGTTGTGTCCAAGATTTTCGAACGACTGAGGTCAGGATAAAAGAAATTTAAGAAAGTCCCATGAATGTTTTAATTCCTTACATTTTGTGTCAGCTGTTCCATCATCTGTAAGGGATAATGTAGAAAGGGATAGGATAATGTAGAGTGAGGCGGTTGTTGTAGCGAATACAAGCCCGACAGGGTGATCAGGTCTTGAATCAGCCTGGAGGAATATTTATGGTGACGTTTATGTGCTCATTCATCTTGTTTCCTTTTTGCACAGCTGCTGCATGTTGACAAAGCTGTAAGTTAATGTTAAACATGTTCCAATGAAGCTAAGCTAACTAATTAGCGTAGCGATAGACCAGATCTGCTGTCATTGCTTGAACTGGAGGACACAAGTTGCTCCACGTTTCCCCACTTTTTGCCACAGCTGATAAATTATCCGGACTTCTTTTAGCAAATTGATTGATAGCTGTCCTCCAGGGTGAACAGAACTGTGTCTATGGCAACGGTGGGTTATACTTAGCATCCGTCCTTTATCAAGAAATTAACAGACCACTTTCTACGTTAAAATTCAACCTAACCATGTAATAGTCCCCAATAACCCCCTATAATAGGCTTGGGTTGGATTTGAACAATTCTTCCTCTCGAATCCGATTCTTTGAGGGTTGTAGTTGAAACGGGTCACGTGCTTATTTTCACATATAAGAGGAAAGTTTTAGTTCGATTCAATGGTGGTTTGCCATTTTACAGGGCTTTTTCAATGTAAAATAAAGCCACACTAGAGGCTCCTTACTGGGCTCCAAGGCGGCAACAAAACAGCGTCTGGTCGCTACGGAAACCAATACTTGCACATATTTAATTGAGAAGCGATGATCAGATTTGAGACCAAATCCTCTAAAAATGTTTTAAACAATGCCACAAAAGAAAGCTTCTATGCCTAATCCTAATAATTAGTCACAAATTAATTGATTGTTTTCAGTAAATCTTCTTGGAAATGTTTTGTGGATTATACACAGAATTCCCTTTCACCCAAATCCTGAATCATTTATTTATTTTGAAATTAAAGTAGGCAAATGAATCTAAAAAATACTGGAAATGGTCTAAAAGATTAGCCTGTAAGTCCAGCCCCCTATCTGAAAGATTAAGGGTCTGGCACTGAGTAATGAAAGTCTCCCATCTCGAGGGGCGGCACCAAGCGTGCATCTGAAAATCTCACTGCACGCAATTGGATAACACTACGACCAATCACAATAACACACGGGGTGGCGTATCCAGAGCCCCATACGGATCACATAAACTGAAGTGTTTGGCGCAGCTCGCCTCTGGCCCCGCCTACATCAGATACACCGATGTGATTGGTGCAGCTCGGCTACGAGTGCATAGTTAATGAGCAGCATTACTTGATGCCAGAGTACCTCGCTGAGCCAATTCAAATTATTCTCTCGGAGAACTCTGGATTTCCAATTACCCGTAATGTAAAAGATAGCTTTAACCTCCACATTCCCAGACTTTAGCAACAACCCTGGTTGTTTAAGGGCTTTTATTGTGAAGCAGCTGGAAGCTGATTACAAAATAAAGGTTTGTGGTATTTAAAAGCATTTTGACATAAATTAATTTGCTGTCAAATTAAAATCGAAGTGTTTTATTTAATTGTTGTGTCACTATCACAGATTTATCACAAATCAAATAGTAGTTTAGTTTCCATATGTTGCATCAGGATTCTTCTTCTGTTGTCAGAGGGGAGCGAGCTGATAAAGATTGGAGTGCTTCTCTCCTCTTAAAGGGAGATATTTTAGGATGTGGCAACTCCTGCTGTTTCTGCTGGTTGTGGTACTTTGAGGTGTGAATATGTCAGAGAAAAGATCCCTCCGGTGCCGGAGACACCAGCTATAACAACAACCAATCAGGTGTCATTGAACTGTCCTGCATTCAGCCAATCAGGTCTCAGGTCCCTGTCTTCCAGTATGGCGGCTGGTGAAAATGAAACTACTGTGCGCCGTGTGTTGTCAGTTTGTGATTCGATTACGTCGGCGCCACCTGCTGCAACATCCAGCTGTCAGCTTCGACTGCTGAAAGCGATGCTCGACCAACAGTACACCAGATATGTCTTTTTAATTTTCATGCAATTTAAATAAAGGTTTTATCATCAAAACATACTATATTAATAAATATAAATCCTCTGTCACTTGATTACTAGCGTCATTTAGCCTGCTTGAAATAAAACTATAAATACAAATATATGTATTTTTTTTTTTATTTAGTTCCTCAAAACTTTACACACTTTTATAAACAATTGAGAATATTAAACAGCCATAATATTAAACAGATACAAAATTACATTCAAGAAAAGAATATTTGACCATTACAGAGAGGGGATCTGAAAATATTATTGGGAATGCACACACAGTTGTTGTATTATTGTAAGTTATTGTAAGACTTACGATTTTTCCTATAATCATGTGATATTGTAAAATAGATGCAGGACTTTATAAGCATTATGCTTCTGTCTTCTCCTCCTCAAACTCATCCTTTCTTTAATCTGTGATGGGATCGGATTGGTTTGTATACGATTGTGTATTATCTTTGTGTTTTTTCCCTTTTTAAAAGTATGTTGATTGATCAAGATGAACGAGCAAACTAAACTTAATGAAATCAAATCCAGGCTGAATATTCAATCGTAGCTGAATTGAGTCACATCAGATGCAGACCCGAACGGTCCCTCCACCTCTCTGTACTCAGCGCTCCGGATCTAATTCTGTGTCATAGTAATTAATCTCTCTGTCTCTTCCCCCCCCCCCCAGCTCTCGTCCGGGCCGTCCTCCGAAGCGTTGTTCTGGTGCAGGGATCCAGGAAAGCCCCAGGCTGCTCCACCCGGGCCTCCCCGGCCTGCTGTCCCCCAACCTGCTCTCACACACCGGTAAGAGAGGGAGAGGGATGGATGAATGATTGTTTTTTAATGTATTTTCTACTCTTTCTTTCTTTCTTGTTGCATTCCTTCAACTCCCTTTTTTTGTTTGCTCCATGGTATTATTTATTCACTCGTTTATTTAACTGGGGCAGTACATGTTTCTCCGAAACGTCAGCTTTTCAATGATTTAAGGTGGGAAAATGAATTCATATTTAATTGGCTTATTCAGCGTACCGATAAAAATTTTTTTATCGGTCAGTTTTGTCAACGCGATATCTCAGGAACGCCTTCTGGATATTTCATTACATCTTGAAAAAACCTCACCAAATAGGTTTTTGGCCATTCCCTTAGTGTAGACACTCCGCCACAACACATGCTCTGGTTATTTGGCATTTCTTTAAACCAATCACAATTGTCGTGGTCGGCGCTAAGCACCAAGCGGAGTCATGGTGCCGCTGCAGAACCGCCTCGGGAAGGAACTTGTTTTGGTGGAACGTGTACGTTCAAAAGTTGTTTTAGTCATGCAACAGAAAACTTTGATTGGACAGACAGATAAAAAGGAGGCAAAAAGGAGACAAAAATTTGACGGAAATTTGACAAATATGTGACGAAAACGTGACAAAAACGAGACAAAAACAAGACAAAAAGGAGACAAAAACAAGACAAAAACAAGACAAAAAGGTGACAAAAAGGAGACGAAAACAAGACAAAAAGGAGACAAAAACAAGACAAAAACAAGACAAAAAGGAGACGAAAAGGAGACGAAAAGGAGACAAAAACAAGACAAAAACAAGACAAAAAGGAGACAAAAACAAGACAAAAAGGAGACAAAAAGGAGACAAAAACAAGACAAAAAGGAGACGAAAAGGCGACACCGTTTCTACCAATGCTATGTAACCCTGGTCATGCAACTGAAAACTCAGATTGGACAGACAGTCTATCTAGTCTAGATAGTCATCCGCAGTCCACACTGCAGTCATTTAGTCGCTTTCTGGATATCGGTAGTTTATATTAAAAGAAATTTAGACAATTCATGATCCATTTCTCTGTAAAAAGGCCGCACACACCTTGCGTTCTTCACTTTTGTAGAGCTGAACTCCGCGGAGCAGACGCACCACTTACACTCTGCTCTCTGCCTGGTGCCAGTTACATTGATTATAGTGGAAGTGTAATTTTGGAACGTCCGCTCCGTATACGTTACGCCATCAATGTGGCCGGCCTGTAAGAGTCTACAGCCATGCTAGCATCTAAGCTAAACGTTAGCATGCAGACATGCTCACACAGTAAATGGAAGCACGCCGATGTTTAGTCATCAGGCTTCATCTTCAGGACATGCCACTAACAGACTAGGCTAAAAATTAACAGCATGTCCGTTATTGTCAATAGTTTTACACATGACTTGTATAATGGTGGTCTATGGGGAAAAACCATTGACCTGCTTTCCTGTTTCATCCTTCCTTCTCCTCCTCAACTCTTCCTTCCTGTCGTCTTTTCTTCTTATGGCCTTGACGCACCAACCCGACGGCTTCTTTTTCCTCTAAATCTCAAATGCATCCTCCCATTTTTTCTCCTCCTTCATCATTGTTTCATCTCTCCTTCTAACACCTCCGTCTCAATGTTTCTACATCCCTTTTTTTCCCCTCTGCTGCACCTTTTCCAGTTTCACTTCTTCCTCTCATCCCTCTTTCCCTCATCCACCATGTTTTTACATTCATCTGTCCTCTCACTAAATGTTTCTGTCTTCACTCCTCTCTTGTCCCATGTTTCTTTCCATCCATCCATCCATCCACCTTTGCCTCCACCTAATCCTACCTTCTCTATCATCCCTTCATCTTCCTCACCTACTTTCCATCTATTCACACCTTTTCTTTTCGATCCATGAGTGAAAGAAACAGAAAAAAAGAGGGCTTTTAATTTGCTTTTCGGCATTGGAAGTGTAAATGGATAGAAAGAAAAAGCGGCGATGGTAAAAGAGAGAGAAAGAGAGGCAAAAAATGGAGAGAAGAGAGGAGGGATGTCGCCAGAGGAGATGATGAAACCTAAAAATGAACGCCAACGAGTAAGGGAGGGAGCAAAAGATGGAGGGAAGAAGAGAAAGACAGATTGTCTGGGAGTTGAAGGATGTGGAAGGATGGAAGAAAAGATGAAAGTGAGCGAATGAATGAATGAATGAATGAATGAATGACAAGAACTATAGAAAAAAAGATGTAAATGGAAGAAGAAAAAAGACCTGCAGAGAAAGAGAGGCTGAACGAGTGCAGACTGCATGGTGGTGTGATGAATGACACGTCTCTGGGGTCCCACTCCTCCATCTGTCCATCCCTCCCTCCTCTTTCCCTCCCTCCCTTTTTTCTTCCCTCCTTTCTCGAATTATCTCCCTCCGTACTTCAGTGTTTCCTTTTCTTTTTTTCTTCCATCTCTTCCTCCCTATTCTTGCTTTCTTTCAAGTGTGTCTCTTTTCTTCCTGCTTTATTTCATATCTTTATATTTCCTTCTATACTTTGTCATTTTTACTACTTCCTCCCTTTTTATTTTCTTCTTCCTTCCTTTCCTCTTCTTTTTCTGTCCTTTTTCCTTTTCTCCTTGCTTTCTTTCTTTCTACCTTCTCTCATTCTCTCCTTTGTCAAGTTCTCAGTTTCTTCCTTTTCTCTAATTTGTAATTTTACTTTCTTTTCCTTGCTCTTTTTTCTTTCTTTAGCTCATCTTCCTTGTGCTTTTACTGTCATCCCTTCTTCAATTTTTCATTTTTTCATTTTTTTCTCTCTATGAACCTCTCTCCTTCCTTTCCTTTCTTTTTTGTTCTCTCCTTCCTTGACACATCTTCTAACGTCTTCCTTTCATCTCAAAGTCCCTTTTTTCCCGGCCTCCCTCTTTACCTCCTTCCATCTTTTCCTCTATACCTCCTTTTTCCTTCTTTTCTTTCTGTCTTTCATTCTCACCCTCCTTTTCTCTTTCACACCTTCCAACCGTAACCCTACTTTCTTCTCCAACAACCCCTATTCCTCTATCCTTTTCCTCTTTTTTCCTTTCATTAATCTTCCCCCCTTCACCCTTTTCTTTATACCTTTTCCTATCCCTCCCTTCCTCTCTTTTTTCTAACTTCACACAGGACTCACTTCTCCTCCTCATCCTTTCATTTCTAACCTCTCACTTGCCGTTTCAGTCTCTCTTCCAACTTCCTCTTCTTCATCCCTCCCTTCCTCTTACTCTTCATCTCTTTTTCTGCACCACCAATTATCCTTCTTGTTTTCACCTTCTTCTTTCTTGTAACACATTTTCTTTTTCCATCCTTCCCTCTGTCCCCTTGACTGTTGACCTCCTTCTCTCTCTCTCTCTCTCTCTCTCTCTCTCTCTCTCTCTCTCTCCAGGATAAATAAAACATGGTTGTGTTTAGTGACATATGGACACAGCTCACTGTAGCATACTAATGACACACGCACACACATTACTGACTGCATATACACATCAGGTGTGTGTGTGTGTGTGTGTGTGCGTGCGTTAGTAGAAGTGTGTGTTTGTTGAACATTAGTGGAACCCAGAGAAAACATTTGCTCACTTATGATCGCTCATTAGCACACACACACACACACACACACACAGTTGGCAGTTGTCGGATGTCGCATTCCGCCTAAGCCACACACACACACAAGCACACGCGCAGACTTGGTCGTCTTAGCGGCCCTGCGTCCATGGAGACACCATGTTGCCGTGGGAGACGGGCTGTTGTTTACGACCTTCCGGGCGCCACAGCGATGGGGGGCATCAGCCAATCACAGATGGACATTTATCACACTGTTAGAAAACACACAGAGTGAGGAAGTTTGGAGAAACTGGTGAGAAGAGAGAGAAGGAAGAGAAGCTAGAGGTAAAAAGAGAAGAGAAAGAAGGGTGGAAAAAAAGATGAGATGATGATGAAAAAGAAGGAAAACACAGATGGGAGGAAATGACACTGAAGAAGGAAGACCTTTAGAAAAAAGGTGGACTTTGAAATAAGAGGATTGAAGAAAATACTTAAAGCGGAGGAAGTAAGATGCAAACAGAAGGTGGAGCAGATGAAAGGTGGATGGAGGAAGAAAGGTGGAAAAAAGGGAAAGGGATCTGAGGAAGGAAAGTGCAAAGACAGAAGATGGTGGTATGACAGGATGAAAGATGAGAAAGAAGAAGTAAAGAAAGAAAGCAGAGTGAGGAGAAGAAAAAGTGGATTAAACGGGGGAAGACGAGAAAACAAGGGAGGAGGAATGAACAACAAGAGAGTGATTTCAGTTTAATTGGCCTCATCTTGCGTCACAAAGACGCTGTGATGATAAGTGTGTGTGTGTGTGTGTGTGTGTGTGTCTGGTAACCTATGCAGGGTGCTGCGGCACTCATTTGACTTGTTAATTCACTTCAAAAACAGCTCAATGGTTTGCCTTGTCTTCTCATAGACACACACACACACACACACACCACACCACACACTTTGGATACAGAGACACATCTCACTTTGTATACACACACAAAGACATTTTTAATACACACTTAAAAACACAAATACACTTTGGCACACATACAGTGCATGAACACACATTTTGCAGTGATGAACAGAAACACATCTGGCGTGCACACACACACACACACACATTCACACACACACACACACACACACACACACACACACACACACACACACACACACACACACACACACAAGTACTCTGTGTAAGTTACAGATGAAGTGCTTTCAATCTTTCAATTTGAAAAGAATACACTCATCTGAGGACTCTTATGTGCACCTGCAGACAGACAGACAGAGAGAGAGAGAGAGAGAGAGAGAGAGAGACAGAGAGAGAGAGAAGTTGATTGAGGATGAAGGGGGAGGAGTGGGAAAGTGAGAGAAGGGAGGGCTGGTGGGCTGAAGAGGACTAAAGTGACATTAAGTCCTTTTCATCTCTCCTCTTCTTTTCCTTCCACTTCCTGCATCACATTTCTACACTTTTTTCATATACGACAACACACACACACACCATGGTCAGTGGTAGCTATGGCGTCCCCGACTGGCGGAGTTTGTTACTGAGGAAACCAGAGTGAAATCGGGAAGACTCAAAAGATTGCTGGATTAAAAAGTCACCCAACTTTAACCCCACAGCTGGGTAATTTACCCTTTAACTGTGTTTTACCTTTTAACCCAGGAGGCTGGGTTGTTGAAATTTAGTATCATCCTTACACTGGCTTATATCCTGTGACTCTGCCTTGCTAAATAATAAGAAGAAGAAGAAGAAGAAGGAAATTCGGAAAGCGCAGACCTCCGTTAAGGCATGCCCTATCTCAATCTCAATCTCCGATTATATTGACACCATAGCATTAGCACAATATAGTGTTTGAAGTTTTTCAAATCATTTCAAAAACCAAACCACTTCACACATGCTTGACACCGCAACCAAAACCACAACTAGGGATCGTCCGATATAGATTATTTAGTGGCGATGCGGTACGATTTTCTTTTCATCAGCCTTAGCCGGTTTCGTTGAGCCGATATTTGAAGCTGATACTGCTTTTGCTCCCTCTGTTTACATCAGATCAGTGTCACTTCTGTAATCATCTTCCATTCATATCACCCAACTTATGTGTGCAATGTGCAGGGTAATCAGGGTAAAAGGCTTTATTCTACCACCCAGCCTTGATGAGGCGTTGCTTGCTGACATGTTATAAGACAGATATAATCAGGTCATTACCAAATGTCCTTTGTCAACACAGGAAACATTGAACCTGAAAAGTAGCCATTGAAATAGAGTGCTTGATTTGTAAGACTGCCGTGGTGCTAGTGGTGGGGGGGCAGTGCAGCGTCTCAAAAACTATCGATGGCCGATGCGGATACACATAAAAACGCAAATATCGGCCCGATGTATCGGCCGGCCGATAAAATCGGTCTATCGCTAACAACAACAAACGTATCCCAAGTGTGTGGGCCGAAAAAAACTGTTCACTGTCTTCAAATATTTACACATCAGTTAATCTGTTAAAAGCTTGTTTCTTCAGCTAATCTTCTTGAAATGAAGTGCAGACATGCTACAAACAAAACGGCACTAAACAAGCAACCACATAGTTGTTGAAGATTACAGTTTGATTAAATGATCTTCGCTCATTATCAGCTAAAAGTCTTAAGTTCTGCCAAAACAAAAACCTAATAGTCTGCAACATACTTCCTTACAATAAAGCCTGCAAGTACTGCTTATAAAAGGGGATTGCTGATTCTTGGAGGAGTTGTTTTGTTTAAAAATGTAATGTCCATCAATATGGTGATCTGTTTTAACACAACTCATGTCATACTACAACCTTATGTATGACTTTATTAGGCTATAGTTCTAACCACTGACTTTGAATAGGTAATAGAAAACTATTACCTTTTTAAATGGACAATAATTGCTAACGATTGATTTTATTAGGGAATTGAACCCCCAACCACTGACTTTGTTGGCAATAGAATTCATACTAACTTCATTAGGCAATGGCGCCATAATGATGACTTTTACAGGGAATCAAGTCCCTAATTGGATTCAAGCACATACCTACTCATGACTTTAAACATGTAATAGAACGCCAACCATTGACTTTATTAGGCAACACATGACCACTGACTCATATTTTTAACATATTTTGACTTTCTATGTTGACTTCATGAAGCATTTAAACTTTAAACAGGCATATGTTAACAGAGGAACCAATAATTAGCTCCGCCAAGGATGTTTTCAACTCAGTTTGTCTGTTTGTTGTCTACTGGCCCAATTGTAATCAAACTTGGTGGAAGGGTGTAGCTCGGGCCAAGGAAGAACCCATTAAATTCTCTAGCGGAGCCGAAACCAGGGGCAGATACACAATTTATTTTTCACTTTCATTAACATTACGAGATAGGGCATTTGTGCTGCATTCATGTGGTGTCTGGAAAATGAGTTCCTGAATGAGGAAATTCCTACTCCAATAACATTGTGAAATAGGGCATATCTTAGCAGAGGTCTATGCTCTCCAAGTGCTTCTAGTGAGCATTTTTAACTGGGAAAAGAATCCTCAATCATTGATTTTATTAGGCAATATTACCCTTTACTAGTCTGTATTATCTATATGTATTAGGCAATGGAACCAATTATCACTGTGTTTTACAAGGAAAATATCCCATTGACATTGAATTTAATTCATCTAAAACTAACAATTGACTCAAACATTGATTTTTTTTTAAATGCAGTGTATATGCTAACACTACTGGTGTTACTGTCTCACTTAGGTCATTGACGTATAAATCCATTTACTCTACCAGTTCAACTAAATAGAAAGTTCAAATAGAGTCTAATGATTGAATGCCGTGCTCAGGACCTGTTTGTGGAGAAAAGGGGTAAGAAAGAAAGAGATAAGAAAAAACCTCACATTGGTAAGACAATACATGAAGCACCTAAAACGTGTCCGACTTGTAGAGTTCATGATTGCCTAGCTGTTGTCCCTGGTCCAAGAGATTATCCTAGATGAGAAAGAGGTCCAAGCTTGTACAGTCACTGGTTGCAACTTATTGAGTCGTGCAGTTGTATGTTCAAGGTTGAAAATGTTGACAAGGCTTTAAGTCCAGAATGATTTCATACACATACTGTATCTGGACTAACCTAGTTTTTAAATATTGTTTTCTTTGCAGAGGTAAATCCTGAAAATACCATTTCGAACTGAATTTGCTTGAGATTGATATCAGAGTCATCATTAAGGAGACAAACATTGCTCAGGACCTGTTGAGCTCTTTACAGACTCCAAAACATCTTAAAGAGACTTTGCAAAAACAATAACTCAAAAGCTAGTGTTGAATGTCGTTTAGAGATGACACAAAATGGCTGCTGTAAATGGCTTCAAATGGGAGTCCTGGACTTCCAGTGAAAGCTAAAGACGGGCGACCTAAGTGCCAGAGTGCGGAGCTGAAATCTATTTGACTCAGCACAAGGGCAATCGACTGCATTTGTAAATTGCCACTCCGAGTGCTCGCAGGAAGAAAGAAAAAAACAAAACAAAACAGCCAGAACAGTGTGTTTCTAAATTCAGAACACAAAGAGCAATTTCTCTGTTTTCCTGTTTGTTTTATTCAAAGTGTCACTCCGTCTCTGAGAGCGCAGCGCGTTCAGAGCACTTCGTCAGAGATGTAGGTGCAGCAGATTAAATATTTACAACCATTGCAAAATGGGGTGGGTTTCACGCAAGCTTAGGAGGGGGTTTAGGACTCCTGAAGATCACCCAACAGCCTCCACCAGCAAACTCAAAGCTATTAGACCTTACTGATGCACGGTGCTGGGGAAGGACACTGTCAGGTCTCATTTAGAATATCGCCTGCCATGTAGTGGATGCTTTTACTGTAAAAGGCCTTACAAGAGAAGTACACATTTTTATGATGGGTGGGGCATTAATGACTTAGTCTAACTGTTGTTGATGTAGGACAGAGTGTTGGGCTTACAAAGAAGTCATGTTTTTGTTTCCATTTGTAATAAATACATAACTCCATTAAACAGGGGGAACATGAGCTAGACTTTAAAGTCTTGGTTACCTGATTACCCGACCTGTATTTCATGCAAACGGCTCAATCGTTTGTTTTAATTTCATACTGTTTTGCTTTCAGGTATCTAACCTTCACAAACAGATATGCTCTTATTTTGAAATTGTGGTGATTTGATGGCTGTTGGAACACAACTTGTAGTAGAAAATCACTTATTGAAAGAAACAAAGCTTTTGCATATTACCAATCCACCATGTGTCGGACATACAGAAACAATCCACTATTTTCCCTGAATAGGCTTAAAGTACTACGGAAACTAACCATGTCTTTTTAGTTTTTTCCAATTCAATACACAGCACTTACCTTAACTATTATTTTAACAGGGAAGGACATCTCTTACCAATAAATTAGGCAATACATAACCACTAAATAGTTTTACTTGAATTTAATCAGGAATTCTCTTTTCTTTTAACACTAGAGACCTGCATGGCCAACATGGGTTGTTAAGACTTTATTTAAAGCCCAGCGTACATAGTGTGAAAACATATTTTTGCCAAGATCAGGGCAGACTTAGGAGATACAAACATTTAAAAAAATGTTTATCTTTGCCTAAAGCAAATTTTTTTGTTTTTCCTTTGTTTATCCATACCACAATCATTATGATCTATCCTCTGTGAAACCTTGCTGTCTGTACCAAACTTCGTACCAATCCATTTTGTAGAGGTCACTTGATAAGTGACATTTTCAACCGTCTTGTATTGCAAGAGGAAAAGTCAGAGGATTGACAAAGTCATTAGGATTTATCTTGTGAGCCCGTAGATATCTGTACTAAGTTTCATGGCAATCCATCCAATAGCTGCTGACACTGCAGTCAGAATTGCAGTGGTGGACACTGCTAATTTAGCATGGCTAACATCAATGCTACAATGATTACAAACACAAAACAGACGACATGTAAAGGCCAAGAATACCATCTTGCATAGCCCAAAAAAATGCATAGATACACTTATCAGTAATGTACTTACAGATGATGTTGTGGACTTTTAGACCCTGTTTACACTTGGTTTTAGAAGGAATTTCGGGGGATCGAATCACATGGATCAGATGTTGTGTGGTCTGGAGATCTGTTGGATTCTGCTGACAGTGATATCTCCAGCTGTAGGCTACCAACTGCTAACTGCTAACGTAGTGGGAGTGTGAAGGGATGAAGTCAGTGACACAATATGCAATGTGTCTCTGTTGTTGACTTGTGTTTGGGTCACAGAAACAGAGCCTTAAATAAAGGCCAAATTGAGAAAAATGATAAATCTGTGTGGCCTTTTTTTTCAGACTTTTAGCTTTATTAATCAGGCCTAAGAAAAGTCACTGTCGTGTAAGCGCTGGTGGGGAAATTCCTCTTGATTTTTCTGATGAGTTGATTTCAGTTGTCACGTTACGCTGACGATTCACTTTTCTTCTGCTGTAATCCTGTTTGTCCTCACTTCCTTTTTCATTTCTTCTTCCTCTCTCTCTTTCTCTATCTTCCTTTTGTCCTTCGGACGGCATTAGGATGCACAGGAAGGAAAAAGAGATGG
This sequence comes from Etheostoma cragini, assembly GCF_013103735.1. Taxonomy (NCBI): domain Eukaryota; kingdom Metazoa; phylum Chordata; class Actinopteri; order Perciformes; family Percidae; genus Etheostoma; species Etheostoma cragini. The sequence goes on from NC_048425.1 coordinate 2,801,757, forward strand.
GTAAACAACGTGAGGACAACCCACAGGGGACTACTGAAACACACACACACACACACACTTACTTCTGTATGATGTGTGTGCCTTTGAAGCAGTCTGTCAATCAATCACACACTAATTCCCAAGGTTCCGTGGTCGCCATTAGCGACGAGGGTCGATGCTCGGTAACCGTGGACACAGCGGACAGTCATTGATCCGAGAGAGAAAGTGTGTGTGCGTGTGTGTGTCTGTGTGTGTGTGTTTTGATAGTCATGATGGAGAACAGTATTGTGGCTCTGCCCTCACTATTGATTGTCTCCTAGTTGCATCGAGGCGAAACGGGCATTCGGACTCTGTGTGCGTGTGTGTGTGCGTGTGTGTGCGTGTGTGCGCAGCCCTGTTTCCTGTATCTGTATATGCATCTTTGTGAGCGTGTGTCAAGGTGTTCTTCAGTAATCGATGTGTGAATCCAGTCCTGACCCCACAGAGGGACTCCATTTTCCATTTTTAATCCATCCTCTTCTGTCTCATCTTTTATTTCTGTTACCAACCCTTATTTTTCAATTTGAAAAGCTTGCAGTTGCAGACTCTTCGATTTGAACTTTTACCAGCCTGCATGAGATACGGTTGTTTTATTTGGCAGAGTGCCAACATCTTCGCACAATTTGGTAGCAACATTCATGGTCCTATGAGGATGTAACATACACGTTTAACCTAGTGCTACGATGAGTTCCACATTTGTTGTTTTTCGTGGGGAAATTTCTAAACTATTGGATGGATTACCACATATTTTGGTGGACATGTTAATGTCCCCTTTGGGATGCATTTTAACGACTTTGGTAATCCCTTTACTTTTCCAATACTTTGGTTGAGACTAAATTCAAGCACATGTAATCACATTTTCTTCAGCCTCAGCTGTACCTGTGTTGACCAGTTAATTTAGCATGCAAACATAAGACTTAAGAGTCAATAATTTATTGCCATATCAACCGCAATTGATTTGGAATTTGCTTTGGTTCGCTCAACAACACCAAAACATATAAGCACATTGTTCACTGCCAGTGAATACAACATATAACCAAATGGATGTTGCATTTTTTAGTTACAGTTTTTTTTCTAAAAGCAGAAGTGATGTAGTTCAGAAATGGTTGATAGCTAGTTAACTATTTTTCAAACTGTGCCCACAACTCAACAATATTTTTTTTCGGTGCTGTAAAATTGCGATACCATAAAGTTGTTGAGAATGTGAAGTTTAGCTTTGTCAAACTTCCAAAGTCGTCTTAAAAAAAGAAAAGCTTAACCGCACTAAACTGAGATGGTGAACATGGTACGTGATGTTATGGCTCGTTGTCTAGGAAACCTAACAGGGTTCGGCTTTTATTCATGCATTGAAAACTGCCGAAGCTAACGCTAGTCCGCCAGGCTGGAGTTAAGGGTTAGAGGTCTACCTTTGTGGCCGACTGCAGGTGTGGCTTAACAGCGTAGACACTCCGTTGACTGTTCATGTGTAACATTCAAGACTGGGACACAACATTAACACAACTCGGGGGGGGGGGGGGAACGTCACAACAAATCAGAAACACAATGCTGCTCTGCCGACTCCGTCAGTCAGTCTCTCGCTGCCTGTTCCTCAGCGACAACAGAACAGACGTGTACTATAGAAACCAGTCGTGGATTGGGACGTGACAGTAAACATATCCTGTATTTGATGAACAGCAAGTTTTTTCTTGTTTATTATAATTTCGGCAGACATACCCATAGTTCAAGATGTAAAATATTTTCAAAACAAGACATCTGGCGGCCAGTTGACTCACTCATAACCTTCTTTCCATCTTTCTTTCCCACTTTCTATATTTCTGTTTATTCCTCCGTCTTCGCCTTTTATCCATGCCACTTCTTCACGTCATTCATTCTTCTTTTGGACTGTCCTTCCATTTCCAGAGCTCTCCTCTTTCTTCCTTTGCTGCCTTTCCATCTTTATATCCTCTTGTCTCCTTCACATTCTTCCTATTTTTTCCCATCAATCATACTTCTTTACTTCCCTTGTTTTTGCCCTCATTTTTTCCATTCCTCCTTGACCTTCTTTTGTTTTCTCGTCACCTTTTTAATGTGTTTTTCATGAGCGTTTTGTTCACCCTCTGTTGTTGTGGAAAAAAATAATTCTGTACATTACATGTATAACCAGTAAAATGTGGCCTTTTTCCAGAATAAATCAACCTTTTAATATTATTTGCATCTGATTGATGCATTTTTTTTTTTTTTATCTCCGTGCTTGTGAGCAGGAGCTCCTTATGGTCCTCTCCATTTTTGGCCTCCTTTCCTCCATCATTTTTCTCCATTTCTTTCCCTGTCCTCTCTCTCAGCAGGACAGCAGACAATACGTCTGGTCACTCCGCCTCAGGCTCTTTGACTGGACCTCTCTCTTTCTCTCCCTTTTCCTTTCTTACTCGGTAGCCTCTCCTCATTACAGACTGTAAATTAGAAAGCACTTACTGGTGGATTCAGGAAGAGTTTGGTTTAGATTACGATCCATTGTCAGCACTTTTAGGAACGTTGTTGAAAGGAATGTATAGGAATAGATGTTTCCACATTGTAAGGTAGCCCACACATGCAGTATTTACACAGTAGCCTACCTTACATGTACAGTATATTTACACAGTAGCCTACCTTACATGTACAGTATATTTACACATGCAGTATTTACACAGTAGCCTACCTTACATGTACAGTATATTTACACATGCAGTATTTACACAGTAGCTTACCTTACATGTACAGTGTATTTACATAGAAACCTACATTACATGTACAGTATATTTACACATACAGTATTTACACAGTAGCCTACATTACATGTACAGTATATTTACACATGCAGTATTTACACAGTAGCCTACATTACATGTACAGTATATTTACATAGAAACCTACATTACATGTACAGTATATTAACACATACAGTATTTACACAGTAGCCTACATTACATGTACAGTATATTTACATAGAAACCTACATTACATGTACAGTATATTTACACATACAGTATTTACACAGTAGCCTACATTACATGTACAGTATATTTACATAGAAACCTACATTACATGTACAGTATATTTACACATGCAGTATTTACACAGTAGCCTACCTTACATGTACAGTATATTTACACATGCAGTATTTACACAGTAGCTTACCTTACATGTACAGTGTATTTACATAGAAACCTACATTACATGTACAGTATATTTACACATACAGTATTTACACAGTAGCCTACATTACATGTACAGTATATTTACCTCTGACGCAGTATCCTATGTTTTATTCCTATTTGTAGGATCCTAAAACAGGCTGCTCCACTGTAATTGTTGTGCATGTGACATATTGAAAGAATCAGACTTCTATATTAACTTGTAAAACAGGTTTTTATGTTTAAGGCTCCCTCTGACTGGAATAATTTACCTTCTAACAGTCAAACTTTAACATCATTTGGTATGTTTTAAAAAGGCTTCCATCTCCTGTTTTGAGACTAATTGTACATGTTTTCAATAACATAATGAACATCTGCCCTCGGCTACTTGTGACCATTTAATGGTATTTATTTACTATTATTGTGTAGTTTGTTTCTGTTTTGTAGGTATGTGTAACGGTTTTGATTGTTGCCACTTTAATGTTCCTGCTTTGATTATTTCCATTATGTGTAAGACTCCATTAAAGTGCCTCCTAAATAAAAACGGTTGCATATTTGCATGCATTTAGACATACAATATCACTTTTTTTGTCTGCAAAACAAGAACTTTTAAACCAACAACTTGTTTTTTGGCAGTTAGGAACACGTTGCAAAGACAAAACTGACAACTTAACTTTTTGAGTTGATGTGTTGAACTTGTTAACAAACAGCTGCTCATTTCTAACCTAGTTTTTAAGCTGTGTTCCTCTGTAGTTAATTAAGGAGCTCCAGTTTAGTTTTACCTGCACACAACACTCTCTTTCTCTCTTCCGCACCTCCCCCTCATCCCTCATCCATCCATCCCTTCATCCTGCTTTAAATTAAATTTCAAACCATGCGACAACTCCTCCCTCCTTGCCTCCCTCCATTTTTTTTCTCCCTCTATCTTGTTTTTTTTTATAGCTTGCAGACAAATGTACTGTGTGTGTAATGGACATTCCTCCAAGCCCGTCAACCGTGACTGGGGCAAAACCAACTGACCTACACACACACACACACACACACGTGTATGCACAGAGAAGCATGCATGCATTACCTCTCTCACACACACACATTTATATATGAAAGCAAGCAGACTGTACGTACACACTCAACATGTCGCAAAAGCCTCATGCTCACACTTATATACATAATACTACATTTACACAATAAAACATACTTTTACACACACACACACACACACACACACACACAGAGGGTCATTGCTCTCACTCTGCTGGTTGTTGTGTATAGAAGTCAGTTCCAGGTCAGTACACAGGGCCAGGGATCTTAGTCCATACAAAAGAGAGAGTGTGTGTGTGGCGGTGGGGGCATGCTGTGTGTATGTCTGTGTGTTTTGTTTTTCTGCATGTGTGTATCTGTGACTATACATCAGCCCCGAGGCGTCTGAAACAGCACTCACACCCAGAAACACTTCAACAAAACGGTCAAACTGAAAAGAAAATTTTGACAGCGACAGCCGGGCGTGAGCATCGGTATGTGTGTCACGGCTTGCTGCAAAGCATCATGGGTAGAGGCAGGTAGCACCTGTGAGGTCCGACGAGGAGTGGACCTTGGCTATGATTGGTTGGTTCACAGACTGATGGATTTTTTAGGGCAGCTGATGATGTGTCTTACATCTGTGGGAGTGTTTGTTGCTACATATGTTTGTCGGGATGATGAGAATGATGATGGCAACGTATGTTTGTGTGTGTGTGTGTGTGTGTGCGTGTGCATGTGTGTGTGTGTGTGTGAGATAGGCCTGACAGCAGCAGCCATGGCCGAGCTCCAAAAGCTACAGAAGATGAAGATGATGATGAGTCTCCAAAACGGCAACGAGTCGGATGACGACTTACACTCCAACACAGGTAATATACACACACAAAAACACACACACACACAAAGACACACAATAACCCACCTCTACACAGTGGCGGATTCAAGTAATGTACTTAAAGGTCCAATGTGTAGGAAGTTCCAAGGCGGGTGTGATTGCCCGCTCCGGCCGCTGCCCGCTGGTCCACAGCGCCCTCTTATTTCCTAACAGTCACCTCTCCCCCGCGCGCCCCCCCCGAGGGCCGGTGGTCTACGAAATTTGCCAGTAGATTTTTTTTTTTGTCCCATGTATGAACTTATTAAGATAACGTGTGGTCCTCCATGTTTCCTTCTTCAAAGTTGCCGGAAAGCTACGATACCCATTAGCGGCATTAGCAGCACCTGGGAGTTTATCATGTGACGGCTAAAACGCGAAAATTTCAAGCCAATAGGAATACTTGAAAATGATGGTGGTGGCCAACATTTGTAAAAAAGGACAAGTGTGTGAAGAGCAATACAGATTTTGATAATGAACAACTACAAAAGTTACACACTGGACCTTTAAAGGGGAACTTTGGTGTTTCCCGACCTGATCCAGTATTGTGCGAGAACGCTGCAATCGACAGCCGCGAAACAAGCTAACGGAGCAATTATACACCGTTAATGTGTGTCCACTAAAGTGTTCTCGCCAGATTGTATGACGACATTATGGAAAGATGGAGAAGTTACATTTATCTTCCCATGCTTTTGAGTTTTACGTTTATGATACCGGGTCAACATGGTAACCTTATCTCCGCTCTGTCTGCTGCTCTCCACTCTTGGAACAAACAATATTATCGGCGGGCCAATATTAGTCTTTTCTCGATCTATCAGTATCAGCATTTATAATGGCCCATTTAAAAATTAATTAATTAATTAATTTAAAAAAATGTTTTATATTCATTCATCAGAATCATGTATAATGACAAATAAATGATTCTGATAAATGAATATTAAAAAAATAAACGGTCGACCATGATATGAGCGTTGGTGTTGCATAGTCTGTCCACCAGAGGGCGCTCTACAACGTCCCTCTTGGCAACACTGGTTATTTTTTTGTTAACGTGTTTGTGTATTTTTTACACGTATTATTTATCAGAACTTTAATATATTTTGACTTTCCTTTGTTCTTTTGTGAATATAAAACAAATTATTATCATATTACTTTAGTGAGAACACATAAATAACTACAAATAACTAATGTTAGGGAAATCTGATTATGTTTTCTAACACATTTCTGGATTTATTAATTTTTAAATATGCAGTATATTGGCCGATATATGGGCATATTGGATTTTTAAATAACCACATATTTGTATTGGTATCGGCCTTACATATCCTTTATTGATAGGGCTCTAAAAAAGAGTTATAAGATCTATTTGTAGAACAAGTAGTCAGCCACAACTTCAGCCTGTCCACATCCAAAAGGGAACATCTATTAAAGCTGCGTCAAGTTGTTGCCGACATTTTGTCGGCACAAATCAGAAACGCGCAACTCAAAAATCTTTTAAATCAAGTTAAGCTACGCTGTGTGAACACAACAAAACTCCCTGGCTCTCTCCCTAATGTTATGTCCATCTCTGCTTTCTGCAAAGCCACCAGACTCCTTTAACAGTTACCAGTACCTTATAAAACCCCACTTCAAATTATGCAAACTATCCCTTTAATGTTACTGGACTTGACATTGGGAAATATGTTCACTACACTAGTCAACATTTTTATGTATTTTTTTTTATCTTTAGTGGCGTTAAACCCTTTCAGGGTTACTCTTCTCCGACACCTTCTTCATTCATTTTTTCTCTGTGCGTTCTCACACCTCCACCTGTCTCTTCTTTCGCCCCCCTGAGGACCAATCAACTCTATTTAATATCTTCTTTTCTTTCCTCACCCCACTTTCTATCACAAACCTCTAAAACAAACACATGAATGGCTGCAGGGGGGAAAGACGGAGGCACGAATATAAACCAAAGACGGAGGAAAAAGCATTATTTAGTATTGAAACCCGACTCGGGCTAACGTCACAAATTGTCTCTTTGCTGGGATCAGTTTCAACATTTTACACCAACAGCAAATGTATGGAAACATGACAGAGAACTCAAGTACGTGTGTGTGTGTGTGTGTGAGAGCTGCCTTGTTGGGTTTCAGTATCATTCATGGTCTTCTTCTCTGACAGTTGTCCCTTTTTTGTGCTTCCTCGCTTCAGATTTCTCTCTTCCACTCTCCTTTCTTGTCAGTTCTTAAATGTTTTTATACTGTAATGTGTATTTAACAGTAGGCTACTTTCATGTTTATACAGTGGATGAGCAGGTAAAAGGAAATGCATAATGCTGTAAAAATTGCTTCAACATGGTGCTTTTTTAATTCTGTCATTATTTCTGTTTCTATTTCCGTCTAAAGTGAAAAAGTTTCTGTGCTCACATTTACATTTGGATGAAACTTATTGTAAGATCGGACCAGGGAAGGCCCTCTAATATTACTTAACATCCCCCCAAAATCTTCAGCTGTTACTGAAACACTCAAGCTATTTCACACTTTATTAAATGTATCTTAACATTTCAAATTCTCACTTGAACCTGTGTGAAAATGGATAGAACCAAATCACATTACATGAAACACCTCATTTAGGCTGTCCTCTAAATACCGCTTCCCATACAAGTCTTAATGCATTTTAGGAAAACTGCTTGTCAACATGAGTTTACTTTTAATGGAAGTCCATGGTATAGGTTGCCGGTCTTAAAAAGCATCCAAGGATCTTTAATGGTAGTTTAAAATCCTTTATTAATGCATGGATAACAAATGTTTGAACATGTTTGTTTGAACTCAAACGGTCTTCGTACTTGTCCAAATGAAGCTTTGAACTATTTGTTACACCTCTCATAGTATGTCTATGCTAAATAGTTTGACTCAATGTTTTTTCTTTTATGTTTTATCAGAAAGATAGATAAGATAAAGTGCAAGCTTACAATATTGCTAACTGTCATCTTATGTTAATTACGCTATAAATATATTCATTATAACAGTTACTGTACCGTGTTTCTAACAAGTTAAATGTGTGCAATAAAGTCTATAATATGTGAGAATTGCAACTCTTTCTGTAGCTGAATGTGGCAGCAGATGGAAAAAAACTGTAATAAAAATAGTTATTAATAAAGAGCGAAGAGAACACCAATGTGGCAATTATCCCTGATGGTAATGGCTGTCTGATTATGATGCTCAGGCTAAACATGTTAGTCAGGAAAATGTAGTGGATGAAAAAGTACTCAGTGACATAAATAAAAACAAAGACTTAATAGACACACACACACACACTTACACACACACACACACGTACACACTCCATCTCTGCTGTGTTAGCTTCTCTGAATTATTAAAAAGACAGAAAACAAAAAGCAAAGAGAAAAGAAAAGAGAGAGCAATCCTCCCTTCTGTTTCCATCTCCTCCTTTTCTTCAGCTGACCTGGCAAATGGGCTGATAGAGTTACTCTTTTTATTCTGTTTTCGCCCTGTCGTTTTTTATTTATTCCCTCCTGGTCTTCTTCCTTTATTTCATTGAGAGTGTTTTTTGTTTTGTTTCGCGAGTGCGATGGAAAGGCTTCCTTTCATTGTCCGACCTTATTTTCTTTGTAAGAGACACTCACACCGGCCTGGGAAACTCCGGCAGACAATAGAGGAGAGGAACGAGTGTACAAATGAAAAAGAAAACAAAGCGATGTTGGACAGAGGGGTGGTGGTGGGGGGGGAGTAAACTCATAATGAGAGAAAGGGATATTTAGGGCGAGAGGAAAGAGGGAAGAAAAAGAAAAGATATGTTGGTGTTTGATGGGTGAAAGTCGATCACTTGCCGCGGCGGTAATAACTGTTTTGTTTCTTTGAATGAATGAGAGGAGTGATGAAGAAAGAGAGAGACAATTGTGTCAATAGAAACCATATCTTTGTTTTTGACAGCAAGAGAGGAAAGAAGCAGAAAGAATAAGAGTCCAGAGACAAAGACAGAAGGAGAGAGAACGTGTTGAAAGATAAAAGGTGGTAGAGGAAGTACCTAGCTCCTTTAAAAAAGTACTAATACCACACTGCATACAAAGTAAAAGTAAAGGTCCTGCAGGGGAATGTTACGAGTAAAAGTATTAAAACGATTATCAAAATAGCTGCCAATCGATTTTCTGTCAATCGACTGATCATTTCAGCTGTAAAGTAATATGACTATGAATGTGTCAACAGCTGTTGGTTGAATGTAGGGAAGTAAAAAGTACAGTATTTCTCTCAGAGATGTAGCAGAGCAAAAGGATAAATGACAGAAAATGTAATGTACCTCTAAATTATACTCAAGTACAATTAAATAATACTTGAGGAGTGATTGGACCAAAATGTGCTCTTAATTTTCTTTTGTCAAAGTCATTAAAAGGCAAAAGAACGAGGAAGATAAAGAGATGGAAGAAAATCCCAAACTGGTGAAAGAGAGAAAAGAAAGTGATGAGAGAGAATAAAAGAGAGAGGCAGAGGAGGAGAGGACAAGGCCGAGGAAAGAGAGAGAAAGAGAGAGAGAGAGAACATCTGCCCATCTGTTTATACTTCTTTTCTTCCCTGGTGTAAATGGCAGAGGGGATGAGGCCCAGCTGTCATCAACACACACACACACACACACACACACACACACACACACACACACACACACACACACACACACACACACACACAGCGCAGGGAGTTCAGTAGGCAATAATAGAGAGAGACGGTTGCTAATTCAAACTAATGGAGGGAGATGAAGATGGATGAGAGAGGGTACAGGAGCAAAGAGAGAAAGAGATGTGGAGGGCGAGAGAGGCAGTGTGAGAGAGAGAGAGAGAGAGAGAGAGAGAGAGAGAAAGAGAGTACCGGAATGAAGGTGTAAAGATAAGACTAAGAAACTTTGTCCTGGAGATAACAAACTGGTTTAATAATATTCACCATAATGATCATTATCATACTTCATAATAAGGTTATATTAAATAACAGAATATAAGTTATTTAATAATCCTGTAACACGTGCTTAGATCATTTCTAATTCCTTAACAAATGTGTTATACTCTATACTTTCATACTCATTTTTAGGACTTCATTGTTTTTCTTTTGAAAGGAGCAGCTCCGTTCCCATTAGCCTCGGTGGTTTCAGGGTTGCCAGTTACCAAAGTTATCGTAGCATTTGGTTAAAGCAGAATATCAGAGAAATGTACATTCTGTTAATAAGCATATGAACTATGTTCCTCCCATCTTCTTGTCACTCTCTGCCCTCCGATCTGTCTGACTAAGTGGCGAGCACACGGAGGTTAAGGTGCATTACCGCCACCTGATTTGCTCTGTAGCTTTTAAGAAAACCCACTGAGTTCTTAAGGGTCTTAAAACAAACTGATGTGCTAAATTAAGCATCCCCTGATGACATGGAAGAAATGAGCCTCGGATCAATTTAACCCTTTTGAGAAAGCTTTTGAAGTTCATGATGACCTCACGTAAATCCCAGCAATTTGTGTTTGCCTCTGTCTAAAATTATGAGTCATCATTTATGTGAACTGTATATTATGACATGGAGAAGTCCCGTGTCTAGTATTGATTGCTTTTTGTTTTTGGAGCAGTGATGTCTAAATGTGAGTGTGTCGGTCTCTTCCCAGGAGGGAGTGAGTGTTCTTGGGATAAGGAGCGTCTGACCAGCCCTCCTGCTGGAGCCCACAGTGGAGGAGGTGGTGGTGGCGGAGGAGGCGGTGGAGGACCACTAGGAGGAGGAGGAGGAGGAGGAGGAAGGGGGCCGGCCATTGGAGCTGTCAATCAACAACAACTTCAGCAGCAGCAGCAACAGCTACTGGCTAACAGTGAGAACACACATATATATGTCCAAACAGACAACTGCCTGACACACTGTGTGTGTGTGTGTGTGTGTGTGTGTGTGTGTGTGTGTGTGTGTGTGTGTGTGTGTGTGTGTGTGTGT
>NC_048425.1:2812966-2826193 GCF_013103735.1 Etheostoma cragini
CCCCCCCCCCCCCACCACCACCACCACCACACACACACTCACATATTGACAAAGGCAAACATAAACACACTCATGCTTGCTATGTTTCTTATTGCAGAAGTAATGTGTTTGCTCGCACACACACACACACACAGACACACACTGGGCAGCGGGATGCAACAAACACTCACATTGATTATTCTCTCACTTCAGTCGTCACAACAACAGCAATCAGTGTTATTGTTTCATTGGGATGAAAGCAGCCGCTGCCACATTTTTTGTGTGTGTTTGTTTTTGACAGCTGAGGCGACGTCTCTCTCAGAAGTGAGTTTACGTCTTGTGGGAGCTTGTCTTTGAAAAATGGGTTCTGGGGGAGTTTGGGGAAGGGGGGGGGCTGAGGTCAGAGGTGAAAGATCAGGGTTGTGCTTTTAGGAGGTTCCGGGGTAAAGGATGAATTAAAGTTAATGGAACGTCGTCACAAATGCCACGTTGGGGTCTGTGTTTGTGAAAAAAGAGAGGCACAAGGGAGAAAGGAAAGAAAATGAGGAAAACAAATGACAAAAAAGAAAAGAGAAGAGAAGAAGTGAGAGATGGATGAAGGAAGAGGTGTGGAAAGAAAAAGATAAGTAATAAACAAAAAGGTAAGCTTTAAAAAACAAAAAAGACAGGAGTGAAATGAGAGAAAGGAGATGGTGAAAAAAAAAAAAAAAGTCATTTTCTTTTGCCCCTTTAACCCTTTGACCTCCGTATTTTCACCTCTGCCTTTCTTTCTTTCTCTCCCTCCTCTGCTTTGTCAACTTTTATTAGCAAGACTTTTGACACTTAGGTGACACCTCTCTCTCTCTCTCTCTCTCTCTCTCTTTATCCTCAAGGTTAAGTTCAACACAAGTTCAAAATCCAGTCTCTCTCTCTCTCTCTCTCTCTCTCTCTCTCTCTCTCTCTCTCTCTCTCTCTCTCACTCACACACACAAAGATCATGTTTCACTGTTAATTGAAAAAAAAATGTAGAAATGATTAAACATAAAAAACTCAGAACAAAGATTAGATGTGATGCTGGCAGTATGAAGCTTGTACAAAGTCAGAAGCAAGATCAATTGTACTGTAGCAGAAAAGTCCACTCACTATCAATACTTCTTTCCAGGGGGTCTCGGGTACATTTATAAAACAAAACAACTGAAACCTGTTAATTAAATAGCAGTGACGGTCTGCAGAGTCTGGCAATCAAGATTATGGATTGTACAATGACAAAATGTATCCGTCAGCTTCACAATTTTTACTAAAAGCAAGCTACTTTTAGCAATTTTTTTCTGCAGAGAAGAAAAACTGCAACAAAAAAACTAAACACAACAGCCTTTCACATAGTTAGTAATATTATATCTTATTTATGCATTGCAGATATGTCAAATGTTCCAGTTAAACAAGTGTTACAGCTGCATAAACAGTGGACCATCGGCTTATTTGTGTGAAAAAGCTTCACTAACTACGCATTACATAAACAATCTGAGCAGAACTTCCTCAACACAACATCAGGAGGTGTGTTTCTCGTGCTCTTGTTGTGGTGTGTAAGTTGGTGTATTGATAAAAGCATAATTGATTATGACGTACATGAAGCATGTGACTTAAATGTCCATTGAAGAGATTAAAACATCCGCTCTGCAAGGAGACTGTAACCTTCCTCACAGCTGTTGATAAATCTAGCGATTATTTTTTCAATTAGCGATTATTTTCCCATTGCAAACTTCAATAAGGTTCAAATCTCTATTTGTTTCTAAATGTTTAACACTGCATTGTTCAAGTAAAATGAATTTGTAGTGCAACCGGAAGCCACATTATATATACAGTATATAGATATATATTTATATATATTCAGAAAAACACTTTTGCCATTACCCATATGTATATTACAGAATATCAACTGCAGTATCAAAGAAACTGTATATTGCAGATTAAAATGAGAACGTGACCTTCGTCTCTTTCATTTCATTTAAATGTATTTCCCTTTTAATTGTTGCTCTCCCTCACCCTCTTTCTCCTCTCTCTCTCCTCTCTCACTCAGGGTTGGACCTGCCCTTCATGATGATGCCCCACCCTCTGATGCCTATGGGGCTGCCGCCTGCCTCTGTGGCCATGGCAATGTCACAGATGAACCACCTCAACACCATCGCCAACATGGCCGCCGCAGCCCAGCAGATACACACCCACGTACACCGGGCACCTGTCATCAAGGTGAAACTTTAAAATAATACATTGTAAATGACAACCATCGAGGACCCCAGTAGCTTCCCTGAGGATCTCCTCTATAATGAACTTTTATAATATCTTTAATATATCTGTTTTAAATGAAAGGAAATAATATGTGTGTTTATCTAACATGTATAGACCCTAAAAACAGTGTACGTAACATCAGTGACGTCACCCAATGGTTTGTGGACTGCCATTTTGAAGCCCCGAGATTTAATGGAAATGTATGGTGGTCTTCTTAAATCCCAAAAACAAACTGAGGCTAATTTTTCCTCCCACAAGAAAAAGATATATTCTACTTCATGGATCATTTCATTTATCATATGTATTATCCATTAGTTTAACTGTTAACTGTGATTTGGCGGTATATAAATAAAATTTAATTGAAATTGAATTTAATTGTTATGCTACATCGCCAACGGGGCAGTGTCCTCTCTTAAATCAATGCCAGTCATTGGTAACCCATAGTAACCACAGTAAAACCTCTAATGATTCACTTCAGATCTTCCATCAATACAGTTATTTACATCTCACACATTCATACCCTCTCTGTCTCTCTCTGTGTCTCTCTCACTCGCTCTCTCACTCTCTTTCCTTCTCTCTTTCTCTCTCTCTGCAGGAGAGAGTGTGTGACAGTCCCTCTCTCTCTCCATCTGTTGATGAGATCAACACTCCTCTGCAGTCGCAGCCCAGCAGCTCGGCCTCCAGCTCACCCGAAAGACTGGGTACACACACACACACACATGCACGCAGGCACAGACACACACACACACACACACACACAAAACTCACTGTGCTTTTTCTTTCAACAGGATTGGTGTCTGCTGATGCAGATGTTGCAATGCCCAACCCTGCTGCACCCATCAAGAAAATAACAAAGGACAAAGGTTGGACCACACACACACACACACACACACACACACACACACACTTATATAAGTACATATATTCCATTACCCATCTTAATCTAAACCCTCACCCATTTCGTTTTTGACAACTGACAAATTGTCCTCACTTAGAGCGCTTTCCTCATCTACTGTATTCACACACACACACACACACACACACACACACACACACACACACACACTCTCACACACACACACACAAAGACACTTGCAGAAACCCACTCGCAGAAACCCACAGAAACAGAAGCGTCAGGATGTTCAGCCCCTCCTATTGATCACCTGTCTCTGAGCAATCAATCAGAGGAATGAACAAGGGAGGCAGAGATAGATAGATAAATAGATACATAGATGAAGGGGGGAGGGGGGGGAGGCTAAGTGAAGGAGACATGGCTAAAAGGGGTCAAGAGGTCACACACTAAAAGCATGTGGGGCCTCTCCTCCCTCCATCACACACTCTGTATTTTCCATTCTTATAACACATTCTGTTTTCAGCTAATTCTTCACTCTCCTCGCCGCCTCTCCTTATTTCCTCTCCATTCAAACTGCTGAAGCTGCCCTGCAGACATCAGCAGGAGCAGCTTCCTTCATAATCAATACAAATCTGCTTCTCTTAAAGAAGAGAATGTTGATTTTAAAGGAATAGTTCAACCAAAAACAGTATCATCTGTATTTAGTGCTCATCTCTCTAGGCTCTCTGTGATCCCAGAAAAAGCTTTGAGTCGAGCGCCCGAAAAATGAAAGTAAGTCAGTGTAAAGAGATTTGCAACAAACGCCGAAAAAAAGACAGCGGAACGGTTGCAAAACGCCCCGAAAAACTTTCAGAAAATCCCCATGCAGCATTATCAAAGTGTCTTGTATGGTGAGCTCTTGGAAATGGGACTGCTGTTCATTTCCCGCGTGAAACCCAAAGTCAACTTTCACTTGATTTAACTCACGTAGCGTAACAAACATACTCGTTTTAACCCAAACCATCATCTTTTCCTAAACCTAACCAAGTAGTAGTGTATGAATTCACGACGTTAACCATGTGAAGCGTCGTAGTTTCACACGTAGGGTCCTTGTTTGAGTTGGGAATGAGAACGGATTGCAGTAGCTGAAGATACCTTTGCACCAATGACCGTCTTTTAAATAAAAAATAAACCAGAGTTTCCCTCGACACAGTTTTAAATGACCCGTAAAATCCTATTTACGTACACCAATGTACTACAGTTCTGAGTGTGCGTCATGTTGGACTAAAATGCCGTACCAAGACTCTGCGATACTGTACTCAAACTATCCTGGACGGCTCATTAAAACATTAAAACACATTCCTGTTGATAACTAGAAAACGTATAAAAGCCACTCAGACACAGAAAGTGTTTACTGCTCATCTCAGGGGAGAATTACAGACAACGAAATGTTCTCCCTCCATCTGGAAGGTATATTGGAGCAATTACTGCTGCAGAACGACATAATAAACTGAACCTGTGTTTGGGAGAGAGAGTGACCTCACTGTGTGTCATATCCTCACACAGTTTTTGTGTGTTGTTTAATTCAAATTTGTGACCAGCGGAAGAAAAGTGTTTTAAATGTTGGGGCTCAGTTTTGAGGAATTTGCCAAATTCCGTTCAGAAAGGTGTTTTTTTTAATACGGTAACTTTACTCATAAAATTGATTAGTGTGCATTAATTAACACGCTGCGTCCTTCAATGTCTGCGTTTTCTCTGCTGCTCCTTTTAAAAAATAAAAGCATTTCATTGGGCCACAGTAGAAGGAAACGCTACTCAGACACCAAGTGTTCATTCTTATCGTTTTTCCTCCCTCAACTCATTTTTATAATCCTTCCCCCTCCTCTTTTTATTGAAATGTTTTTTCTTTTTTTTTTAAATCCTTATAAACGCTCCCTCTTCTTCCTCCCTCATCTCCATATTATGCTGTTTCTCCATTTATATTTCATCCCACTTTTTCCTCATAGTCTCTCCTCTGCACATTGTTTGTCCTTTACTCTGCTCACATTTTATCCCCCTGATCCACTCCACTTTCTCCTAACACTTTTTAAACTTAATTCACTTAATCACATGTGTCTTGGCCCAAAATGTCAAAGCTTTAAAAAAAACACAAGGAAAAAAGGATGAGAATAGCATGAGGAAGACTGACCAGGAAATTTGGAAAGAGAAAAAGGAAACAAAGCGGAGGAAAGTTTAAACGATGAAGATTAGAGAAAGAAACACATGGGGAAGTGAAGAAAAGGTGATGAGGAAAGATATGAGCAGAAAGGTGGAGTAAAGGGATGTATGGATGAAGTGGCAGATAGGGAATAGAGAGAGTGTGTGTGTGTGCGTTGGTGTGTGTGAGATTGTATGAAAGTGCATCTTAATCAGCGTTAATTTCACAGCAGAGTTAACCCAGTTGTCAGTGTGTTAGGCATTAAGGGCTGATCAGACACTGTGACGCACACACACACACACACACACACACACACACACACACACACACACACACACACACACACACACAAATCAAGAATGTCTTTAATCCCTGCCAATTAGTACCACACATGATTGTCTGAATACTAACGACGTGTGTGTGTGTGTGTGTGTGTGTGTGTGTGTGTGTGTTGTAATTGATTTCTGTGATGCTGCTTCGTTGCCTTTTATACCTTAGTAAACATCAACATTTCATAAACTTCACACGGAGCTTGTGACGACGTACATTTACTTTTAAAAGAAACACACGTGTAATGGCTATTAATGGAATAGCTCGACATTTGGTGAAATATACTTATTTGCTTTCTTGCTGAGAATTTTTGTAGATGAAAAGATTGATACCCCTCTCTTGTCTGTTTGTTAAATGCTAAGCAACAGCTACATAAGATTAGAGCCAGACCGATATGATCGGCTGAGATTAGGCATTTTAGCGATAACTATCGGTATCGGCATTTATAATGGCCGATAAATGAACATTTCAAAAATAAAATAAAAACGGACGGTCAACCATGTTGTGAGTTTCGGCGTTGCACAGTTTGTCCACCAGAGGGCGCTCTACAACGTACCTGTTTTGTTGTTTTTGTTCAAAGGACTTGAATTTTCATATCATAATTTTTGTATTTTAATCAGTCTAAATTTTTAAATCACCACATATTTGTATCGATATTGGCGTCAAAAATCATTTATCAGTCATAAGATTACTACACAGAGCCCAAAAAAAGACAGGACAGTATTCTGTTATTTTATTAATGTGATGTGTTGATATTTTAGTATGTAGTATTAGTCACAATAAAGAGTGCCATAAAAGAGGTAAACCAACCCCCCCCCCCCCCCCCCCCCCAAAATAAATGTCTTTGATATCTTTTCTTCACAGAAGAGTCTTCGCTGGGACAAGCCCTGCCCCCCGGCTTCCCTGCTCCGTTCCTATTCGCTGACGGCCTGTCGTCAGTGGAGACCCTGCTCACCAACATACAGGTACGATCCCGCTTTAATTGATTTAAAAGACTCTTGTGTTAGAGGTTAATAGAGCATTCAGGGCCATATTATAGTGTTAAAACATCACCAATAAGGATTATTGATACAAAACAGCAATATTAAACATTAGTAGACATTCTTTGCTGTAAAAATAAAAAAGGACTGCGCTTTTCTAGTCTTAACCATTAAAGCGCTTTTAAATAAATAAAAAAAAAACATTCACACTGTGGCCGAGGCTACTGTACAAGGTACCATCTGCTCATCAGATGGACACTGACACACAGCAACTTAGGGTTCAATGTCTTGCCCAAGGACACTTCAACATGAAACTGCAGGGCCAGGGATTGAACCACCAACCTTCTGATTGGCAGGCAACCGCTCTATCTGAGCCACAGCCACCGTCATCATGGTTAATCACAGGTTCACCCCCCACTCGTATTTCAAACATCTAGACAGTGTATATGACCAAAATAAACAGAATCTGTTTTATTTCCAAGAAGGTGTCACATACAAGGAATTGCCACAGTACTTTGGTGTGTTACATAAACCACTTATAGAAAAGAAAAATACTTCTTTATTATAAGAATCTATATTTAAAACGTGAAAATGTAGAGTAAAAAACATGTAAATGAAATCAGTTTAAAAACGAAAACAGAAGCACTGTGATCACTAATTTCGACAAGCAACAATACAAATGACACAAATAACTAATATGTTTATGATGTTCCATGAAACATGTACACACAAGAAGAACAGTAGAACATTAAAAGTTAAATATAGGATGTTATGCAATAATGCATCGTGATTCTCTCTAAAACGATTCAATGCTCTATGCAGATAAGTTTATAATCGATTTATTTATTTTAAACGTGTTGATTTTTATTTAATAGTTACTGTCTTCAGACGTACAAATCAGAAAACAGAGTGACAGAAAGAGGACGGGACAATGGACAACAACTTAGGGTTTAGGGCCAAAAGGAAAACAAAATAACATTTTATATACAGTATATACACATGATCAAATCAGACATGCATAAAATAATTAGGCAAAACACAAATTCTGTTGATGAGATGGCTACGCAATAAAAACCTCAGTATTTAAAACATTTCATTAAAACTGGAGTGTGACAAATACTGCATATGTCCAAATCTAAGCTTTTTTTTCTTCTTCATTTTTATCAGGCATGGAAATGCACACAAACAAAAGTGATGCATTGAGATGTGTTGATGATCGGTTTAGAATCGAATCATGGAGAATCGGATCATGGAGAATCGGATCATGAGGTGCCCAGAGGTTCCCACCCCTAGATTTAACCGCAAATATTAAAAGCGGACACTTTGTAAACAGACTTTATCAAGATGTTAGATCCCTAATATCAGCAAATAATACTCCAACCGTTGATACTTCAGTTTCAACATCTGAATATTGTCACTAAGGTCCAAACCCATGTCTTGTAAAGAGATTTTCCCTATAACAAGACTTCTTCTTCTTCTTGGAACCGCCTCCTCTCAGGGCCTGTTGAAGGTGGCCGTGGAGAACGCCCGGGTGCAGGACAAACAGATCCAGGCCGAGAAAAGAGAGCTGAAGATGGAGCTCTACAGAGAAAGACAGATGAGAGAGAGTCTTGAACGACAGCTCACCTCCGAACTACAGAGCAGAGGTAAAGATTAACACAATAACAAGAAAAACAGCCATTTCAAATACTTGCTGTACAATGACACACCTAGAAACACAGATGGAAGAACTTGAGAAAGAAACGATTCTCTTGAGTAGAAACCTTTTTCTCTAACTGGTCTTATCATCTAATCTGCTCCTGCACATGGGACGACATGTGAGTTGTTTGAAGGCACTCAGGGAAATGTGGGAGCTTTAATCGAAATAGAAATACGTGAGGCAGCTTAACCATCATGTTGTCCTCGGGTCAAATTTACCCCTTTTCCAATATCAATGTTTTTTTTAATTACCCAAAATAACATGATTGATTCCACACAACGCTCTTTGGCAAATACAAATCTCTACTTTCATTAATTTTGGGGTGTCCTATTCAATTTTATAGCATTTGAAAAACAAATGGAAGTGGTTTTGTAAAAACAGGTTGACATATTGCAGTCAGTGATTATCCATCACCATAATTTTGGGCTAAATAACTCCTAATTACTGATTTTCTAACTCAAACATTAGATTTAATTTTCTATAAATGAGGTTTATTGACCATAAACCCCCAAAAACACTGTAAAATTGAAGTTAATAAGTTAGTGTTAACGGAAGTTAAAACTTAAGAAAAAGTTAAAAACATTGATAAAAAGTGTCAAAAGTGTTGATTTTTATTTTTGACTGGAAGACAACACAAGGGTTAAAGGGACAGTTTGTATCTTTTGAAGAGTTGTTGTGTGAGCTGCTCCCCCATAGTCGGAGTATTATCTACGGTAGACGGCGGTCGGGACGCCCCCAGGCTGGAGGAGCAGGAAGGAGAACCAACACGGAAGCTAAGCAGTGGGATTCACTGCTGTGGACGGGGGCAGCCGCTAAATGTATTTTAGACACCTTTAAATCAGTAAAAGTGAACACTATCATTAGAATATGTTTAACTGCTTCACCTTGGGGAAAGACAGGGGAACTGAAGACGTTCTGTCGCTCTCTTCAAGCCAAAAGGGACCAGATATAACGGCTTCAGTTCCCGTCAGAGAGGGCTGTCTAACCTCAAGGAAAAGCTGTGAAGATAATCTGAATATAGCGTAAAATATTCTAAATATAGCGTGCAAGTAAACTGATAAAGCTTCTGTGGTACTCCTGCCTGTTTCTCCATCACACAACCACGCTTTGAAACGTCCAAACGGAAACACAAAATGACTCCTGGGACTTATTTCCCCTCATGTGATCACACGTATCCCTCGTCTTCCTCCGTCAGCCTCCATCCAGAAGCGCCTGAAGAAGGAGAAGAAAGCCAAGAGGAAGCTGCAGGAGGCGCTGGAGTTTGAGTCCAAGAGGAGGGAAAGGGTGGAGGACGCTCTGAAACACTCGTCCTCGTCCTCCCCGTCTCCTGAGCCGCTGCACACAGCGAACACCAACAAGAACGGTACGCCGCCATGTCTGGTAGTCTGTTCCCCTCCACTCTGTCTCACTGCTCACTCTTTCTTTGATGTTTCCCTGTTTGTTAAGGAATCCTTCTATCACCCTGAGTCTTCTTTCTAGTTTAAACTCTGATTGTTCTTTGGATCACAATTTTAGTTTGGTTTGATTAGATGTTTCACTCTACAGTTCTTTTTTGGTTGTTGGTCTTATTTCTTGTTTTTCTGTGATTTAATCTGTTTTTGGAAATAAGGAATGAGGACATCTTTTACGAAGTGCAAACATTTAAAAAGAGAGAACAGTTCCAAAACTAACATTATTTGGGGAAATTGAGTACATTTCCTTTGCAATGTTGGGACATTTTTTAAGGCATTGTGATTTTTGGGAAGTGAGTTTGACATTTAACAACGTGGGGGGGGGGGCAAAAAAAACTAAAATAACTCATTGTAGCAGCTGAGACTTGGCCTACCACTTGGGGAACACAGCACGAGCACATATGGAGAAACAAACATGCTAAATAAACATGTGTTTATTTTTAAAGCAGATTTTAAATTACATTGTGACAATTTAACAATTCGCCCTTATGAAATCCAATCGCGGCACTGCTGGAACACAACTAAAATGTAACAGTGACCAATCGGTGTTCGACCTACAGTCTGTTGAGAGGCCTCTCTAAGCGCAGAAACGAAGCACAAACACACAGTTAAGAAACGTTAAGATAGAATATCTATATTTTGTCGTCGTCCAATGACACGAAAAAAGTGTATCCCAGTGTATCTAGCACTGTCACACTCATCAGCCAGCTCCAAACAGGCGAACAAGGCCTCTCCACTTCCACTCCCAAATCTGAGTCCAAATCTCCACAAAACGCACAATCAGTTAGTAAGCTGACAGCAGATGTACCGTACATGGTATTTATGCAACCTTTATTGCAACGTTGGCACGGCAACGTGTCCAGACTAGTACAACGGTAGTTTTAGTTTTTGGCGTCCTGCATATGCGTCGACAATAGTCTCAGGTGAGAGCTCCTTTTCACTTATCACATGACCCAGAGCCCTGACAAAATATAATATTTACTAAAGAAGTATATGGAATTAGATGTAATACCTACCACCATGTAGTTGTTTTGTGTTATTTAAAATATTTATGAAACATCTGGTCATGCCAGACATAATTATTCCACTCATTTTAGAAACAAAGCCACCCGTTTCAGTGCTCCCCCCCCCCCCCAATCTCTTTGTATGGCTTTACTGTAAACGAATGCTACAATAACCATCGCAGTTGATACTGTACGGGGCGCTCCAAACCAAAAACAAATATTTGCTGGTTTCAGCTTCTTAGATGTGGAGATTTGTTGCTTTTCTTCATGTTGTATGATAACCAAGTTAATATATTTGGGTTTTGGACTGTTGGCCAGACAAAACAAGCAATTTGGGCTCATTTTCGCATTTTCTGACTTTTTATAGACTGGATTTACTTCTTTGTAAATCCAGTTTGTTTTTGACCTGCACGGTTACAAGGTGCTGTGTTTTTTTTTTTATGAGACGCCCCACTGAGATTCTGTCTTGTCTTTGTGTTTCATACCAGACGCTGCTGTAGCCGAGGATAAACCTGAACTTAATGGAAACCAGCAAGACAACTGCGCTGTACAAGGTACCTGAACACACACACACACACACACACTGACACGTGGTAAGCATATGTGTGTGTTGGGGCCCAGGCTAGATTAGTGGAGACATTAAGCAGACACCGAGACACTGTGGCCTCCCTTTGATGTATGCACCTTATCAGACACACATGTGGGTGTGTGGAAATATTTCATTCAGCTGATGTCAGTATGTAAAATTGTGGAAATATTTGTGTTTTAAAGTGGCCATATTGTGAAAAAAAACACTTAGTCTGGGATTTGGGATGTTATTTTGTGTCTCCATTGCTTACACACGCATACAAACTTAGAAAAAAGCTTTCCGAGCTGCTTTGATTAAGATACGGTTTCTGAATGTCCTCTGACTCCAGTCTATGATTTTTTTTGACATATTATACTATGACTTTTGTCACTTTCTATCGACATACCATACTATGACTTTTTACGACATACTATACTATGACTTTTTTATCACTTTTTTCGACTTACTATACTATGACTTCTTTTATCACTTTTTAAACATACTAAGACTTTTTCAACATACTATACTGTGACTATTTTTTACGACATACTATACTATGACTTTTTATCACTTTTTTCAACATACTATACTATGACTTTTTTCAACTTACTATACTATGACTTTTTCAAAATACTAATCTAAGACTTTTTTGACGTACTATACTATGACTATTATCACTTTTTTCGACATACTTTTACTTTTTCCCAATTTTTTTTCTATCACTTTTTTATCACTTTTTTCGACATACTATGACTTCTTTTATCACTTTTTCAACATACTATACTGTGACTATTTTTTACGACATACTATACTATGACTATTTTATCACTTTTTGACATACTATACTATGATATTTCACAACATACTATACTATGACTTTTTTATCACTTGTTTTCGACATACCACACTATGACTTTTTTTGACATACTATACTATGACTTTTTTATCACTTTTTGAGACATACTATGACTTTTTTATCACTTTTTTCAACATACTATACTATG
Source organism: Etheostoma cragini (assembly GCF_013103735.1). NCBI lineage: Eukaryota > Metazoa > Chordata > Actinopteri > Perciformes > Percidae > Etheostoma > Etheostoma cragini. The sequence goes on from NC_048425.1 coordinate 2,825,276, forward strand.
ACTTTTTTTATCACTTTTTTCGACATACTATACTATGACTTTTGTCACTTGTTTTCGACATACCACACTATGACTTTTTTCGACATAATATACTATGACTTTTTTATCACTTTTTGAGACATACTATGACTTTTTTATCACTTTTTTCGACATACTATACTATGACTTTTTTTATTACTTTTTCGACATACTATACTATGACTTTTTTTATTACTTTTTCGACATACTATACTATGACTTTTTTATCACTTTTTTCGACTTACTATACTATGACTTCTTTTATCACTTTTTAAACATACTATGACTTTTTTCAACATACTATACTAAGACTTTTTCAACATACTATACTGTGACTATTTTTTTACAACATACTATACTATGACTTTTTTATCACTTTTTTCGACATACTATACTATGAATTCTTTTATCACTTTTTAAACATACTATGACTTTTTTTAACATACTATACTAAGACTTTTTCAACATACTATACTGTGACTATTTTCTACGACATACTATACTATGACTACTTTATCACTTTTTTCGACATACTATACTATGACTTTTTTATCACTTTTTTCGACATACTATACTATGACTTTTTATCACTTTTTTCGACTTACTATTCTATGACTTTTTTTAACATACTATACTATGACTTTTTCATAATACTAATCTAAGACTTTTTCAACATACTATACTACGACTTCTTTTGACATACTATACTATGACTATTTGTTCGACATACCATACTATGAGTTTTTTCGACATACTATACTATGACATTTGTATCACTTTTTTCGACATACTATAATATGACTTTTTTTATCACTTTTTTCGACATACTATACTATGACTTTTTGGACATATTATACTATGACTTTTGTCACTTTTTTTCGACATACCACACTATGACTT
>NC_048425.1:2826293-2834415 GCF_013103735.1 Etheostoma cragini
CTTTTTTCAACATACTATACTAAGACTTTTTCAACTTACTATATTGTGACTATTTTTTACGACATACTATACTATGACTTTTATTACTTTTTTCGACATACTATACTATGACTTTTTTTACTTTTTTCGACATACTATACTATGACTTTTTTTATCACTTTTTTCGACATACTATACTATGACTTTTATTACTTTTTTCGACATACTATACTATGACTTTTTTTATTACTTTTTTCGACATACTATAATATGACTTTTTTATCACTTTTTTCGACTTACTATACTATGACTTTTTTATCACTTTTTGAGACATACTATGACTTTTTAATCACTTTTTTCGAAATACTATACTATGACTTTTTCAACATACTATACTGTGACTATATTATCACTTTTTTCGACATACCATTCTATGACTTTTTATCACTTTTTTCGACTTACTATACTATGACTTTTTGGACATATTATACTATGACTTTTGTCACTTTTTTTTGACATACCACACTGACTTTTTTCAACTTACTATACTATGACTTTTTCATAATACTAATCTAAGACTTTTTCAACATACTATAATACGACTTTTTTTGACATACTATACTATGACTATCATCACTTTTTTGACATACTTTTACTTTTTTCCAATTTTTTTCTATCACTTTTTAATCACTTTTTCAACATACTATGACTTTTTTTGACATACTATACTGTGACTATTTTTTACGACATACTATACTATGACTATTTTATCACTTTTTTCGACATACTATACTATGACTTTTTATCACTTTTTTCAACTTACTATAATATGACTTTTTCATAATACTAATCTAAGACTTTTTCAGCATACTATACTATGACTATTTTATCACTTTTTTTGACATACTATACTGTGACTATTTTTTACGACATATTATACTATGACTATTTTATCACTTTTTTCAACATACTATACTATGACTTTTGTCACTTTTTTTTGACATACTATACCATGACTTTTTATCACTTTATTCGACATACTATACTGTGACTATTTTTTATCACTTTTTTCGACATACTATACTATGACTTCTTTTATCACTTTTTAAACATACTATGACTTTTTTCAACATACTATACTAAGACTTTTTCAACATACTATACTGTGACTATTTTTTACGACACACATCACTTTTTTCATCACTTTTTTTGACATACTATACTATGACTTTTTGGACATATTATACTGTGACTTTTGTCACTTTTTTTCGACATACCACACTATGACTTTATTATCACTTTTTTCAACATACTATACTATGACTTTTTATCACTTTTTTCAACTTACTATAATATGACTTTTTCATAATACTAATCTAAGACTTTTTCAGCATACTATACTACGACTTTTGTCACTTTTTTTCGACCTACTATACTATGACTTTTTTATCACTTTTTTCGACATACTATACTATGACTTCTTTTATCACTTTTTGAGACATACTATGACTTTTTAATCACTTTTTTCAACATACTATACTATGACTTTTTTTATTACTTTTTTCGACATACTATACTATGACTTTTTTTATTACTTTTTTATCACTTTTTTCGACTTACTATACTATGACTTCTTTTATCACTTTTTTCAACATACTATACTAAGACTTTTTCAACATACTATACTGTGACTATATTATCACTTTTTGAGACATACCATACTATGACTTTTTATCACTTTTTTCGACTTACTATACTATGACTTTTTGGACATATTATACTATGACTTTTGTCACTTTTTTTTGACATACCACACTGACTTTTTTCAACTTACTATACTATGACTTTTTCATAATACTAATCTAAGACTTTTTCAACATACTATACTACGACTTTTTTTGACATACTATACTGACTTTTTTCAACTTACTATACTATGACTTTTTCATAATACTAATCTAAGACTTTTTCAACATACTATACTACGACTTTTTTTGACATACTTTTACTTTTTTCCAATTTTTTTTCTATGACTTTTTAATCACTTTTTCAACATACCATGACTTTTTTTGACATACTATACTGTGACTATTTTTTACGACATACTATACTATGACTATTTTATCACTTTTTTCGACATACTATACTATGACTTTTTATCACTTTTTTCAACTTACTATAATATGACTTTTTCATAATACTAATCTAAGACTTTTTCAGCATACTATACTATGACTATTTTATCACTTTTTTCAACATACTATACTATGACTTTTGTCACTTTTTTTCGACATACTATACCATGACTTTTTATCACTTTATTCGACATACTATACTGTGACTATTTTTTACGACATACTATACTGTGACTATTTTTATCACTTTTTTCGACATACTATACTATGACTTCTTTTATCACTTTTTAAACATACTATGACTTTTTTCAACATACTATACTAAGACTTTTTCAACATACTATACTGTGACTATTTTATCACTTTTTTCGACATACCACACTATGACTTTTTTATCACTTTTTTCAACATACTATACTGTGACTTTTTTCAACTTACTATACTATGACTTTTTCATAATACTAATCTAAGACTTTTTCAACATACTATACTACGACTTTTTTTGACATACTATACTATGACTATCATCACTTTTTTTGACATACTTTTACTTTTTTCCAATTTTTTTTCTATGACTTTTTAATCACTTTTTCAACATACTGACTTTTTTTGACATACTATACTGTGACTATTTTTTACGACATACTATACTATGACTATTTTATCACTTTTTTCAACTTACTATAATATGACTTTTTCATAATGCTAATCTAAGACTTTTTCAACATACTATACTATGACTATTTTATCACTTTTTTTGACATACTATACTGTGACTATTTTTTACGACATATTATACTATGACTATTTTATCACTTTTTTCAACATACTATACTATGACTTTTGTCACTTTTTTTCCGACATGACTTTTTATCACTTTATTCGACATACTATACTTTGACTTTTTTATCACTTTTTCAACATACCACGACTTTTTTCGACATACTATACTATGACTTCTTTTATCACACTATGACTTTTTTCAACATACTATACTAAGACTTTTTCAACATACTATACTGTGACTATTTTTTACGACATACTATACTATGACTTTTTATCACTTTTTTCGACATACTATACTATGACTTCTTTTATCACTTTTTTCGACATACTATACTATGACTTCTTTTATCACTTTTTTCAACATACTATACTGTGACTATTTTTTCACTTTTTTCGACATACTATACTATGTCTTTTTTGATATGCTATACCGCACCGCTGCAGGACTCAAAACCCACATGGTGCAAATGTTCTTACTGGTTGAGCTAGAGGCCGCCCCACTATGGCTCTTGATCACTTTTTCAACATACTACGATATTTTTCGACATACTATACTATGCCTTTTTTTAATCACTTTTTTCGACATGCTATACTATGACTTTTTTGATATGCTAGACCACACCGCCGCAGGACTCAAAACCAACATGGGGCAAATGCTCTTAGTAGGTGAGCTAGAGGACGCCCCACTATGGCTTTTAGTACAGACAATACTATTAATAAACAAAAAAAACAAAAGCATCTTTATTGAGATATACACACACAATATAACAACATGCAATGTAAACAATAATACAGTAGCGGAATAAATATTGAATGTTAATGTCACCAGTTGCTTTTTAAAAAACATGACATGGGTGCATATGTACAGTAAATACATATACATGTCAGTATATATACACAGTAGCGTAGGTTTTCATTTTGAGAAACGACATGTACAATAAAAACTACAAGAAATATACAGTGTGATTGAACTTCTGATGTTAACTGTTCATCAGAGTGATGCCTGTAAGATGAAACTTTGTTTTGGGATACTATGTTCGGTTGTGCCTACAAGAGAGGAGAACTTGGACCGGGGTGTATCCACGAAGTGATGGGTCTACAAGAAACTTGATTATTGCGATGTAGAACTGGAGCATCAGCTCCTGAAGCAGGTTGTGAGCTAGTTTTCCATAGCAATTTAGACAGAATTTTACAGTGTGTTTCAAAAAAGGCAAAAAACGGCAAAGAAATCCATACTTTTTTCAACATACTATATACCATGACTTTTTTATCACTTTTTGAGACATACTATACTATGACTTTTTATCACTTTGTTTGACATTCAAGAAAGACAGATTTTTGTAAACGAAGAAAGTGATTCTGAACATCAATGACATTCAAAACTGTGATAACTGAAACATATATACACAACAAACCATGCAGTGTATATAAAAATGTATGGTAAACAGACCTAAGTATTACACAGATAAGAACACCTGCCTCTGCACCACCAAAGAGAACATTAAATAACTCAAATACATACATGCATATGATACTGTTGTCAAAACCCACACACTTGACATAGAAAAGTGTGATCAATACCGTATGGTGATGTAACCAAGTGGTGTCTCATTTCATAGGGGTATGTTTTCCCTCCCTAACCCTTACCATGATGTTTCGAGGGCCTAGGGGTAAGGGTAAGACGAAGGGGGGAGGGGTAGCAGAGAAATGAGATTCAGCCTAAAACATTGTACTTGACAGAAAACACGAAGAAAGCTTAATATCTGACCTTTAAGGTTCAGTCCTTACCACAGCAACCCAGTCAAAAAAAACAAAAACTCATAAAAAAGTCAGTAGTAGTTAGAAAAAAATCCAAATAAAATCATAGTGTAGTATGTCAAGAAGTAATACTATTATATGTCGAAAAAGTCAAATTATAGCATGTTGAAAGATTTGATGTAAGTCATAATAGTCTCATTTTCTAAAAAGACATTTTGGATAAAAGATTGTTTGAGGGTTAAAACTCAGAGATGAGGTTCCAGTTATGGACTTGAGGAATGCATTATGCCAATGAGTGTCCTCACAAGTACAGTACTGACGTGTGTGTGTGTGTTAGTATGCATGTCGTCTCTTCCCACCAGCTGTGCTCAGTCCTCCCTGACATTGAAAACCTTCATTTGAAACTCTGCGTGTGTATAAATGAATACATACAGGCGTGCACACACACTCAACCTGTGTGTGTAGTCTGTACCTATAGGTGTGTATGTGAGCCACACTCTGGTGAGACGGGGAACTCTAATTAGCTCTCTCTCCTCTTTAGACCCCTTTTAGATCCCCTCTCTTCTGCAAGCCAAGCACTCTGACAAACACACACACACAGACCCACCTGATTTCATTAATGTTGATTGGCCCAGTAGGACCCCTTTGCTGCCTTGCTCACACATTGACAAACACACACTCCCTCCTGCCATGAGAGCATTTTGCACCTAGCGCACACACACACACACACACGCCTCACCTTCCGCACTCTTAATTAACGAGTGAGAAGAAAACTGCTGAATACAAAGAAAGACATTGCATTACAATCAGAAAGAGTGAGGGAGAAAAAAAAAGAAGAAAAGCAGGGTTAAGAGAGAGAGAGGGTTAAAAAGAAAAGGAGTGAGATCGGTTTCTCTGTTTAAAGCTGGCCGGACTAATTGGCCAGTAAAAATATTAGAAGAGATGTGGGAAGAAAATGAGGAAGAAGAGAGGGCAAAGGAGATGGGGGAGGGGAAAAGTGGATAGAGAGCAAATAAGGGTGGACAAAGTAGGAGAGGAAATAAAATGAGGAAAGAAGGTAGAACAGGTGGAGGACAGAAGCAGAGAGAAGGTAGAAAGGAGGAAATAAAATTGACAAAGATTGAGGGGGAGGACAAATGAAAAGGAGGAGAGTAGAACTGTAGAGGATGGGGGAGAAAAGAGTAATGAGAGGAAAACGGGGGAGAGGACAGGAACGGAAGTGGAGAATAAAAAAAATGTGGAGAAGAAGAAAAAGACAGGAAATAGTACACTGTATGTAAGTAGGTGAAGGAAAGAGTTGGAGGAGTTAAACGCTTAAAAGATGGAGAAAGAGGAAACCAAGAAGAAGAGAAAATAAAATGATTGGGGGGTTGGATTTGTCGGGAGAAAAACAGTTGAGGTATGAGAAAGATAATTGGAGAGAAAAGAGGATAAGAAAGAGGTGATAGGAGCTACAAGTTACAATTGAAAGGATGTTTTAAGGGCAGGAAGTACCGGTGGGGGAGAAGTCAAGAGAAAACGGGGAGAGAAAAAAGAGGAGTGAACGAGAGTGGGGAGAAAAGAGAGGGGATGAGAGCTAAAATAAAAAAGGAGGAAAGAATAACATTGATAGAGAAATGGAGGAAAGACAGTCATGAAAGTAAAGGACGCAGCAGATGGGGAATGATGAAAAAATGAGAGTAGTAAGACATGGCAGCAAAAGAAGGAGAGCGGGAGAGGAAGAATCTGTGGACAAGAGGAGGTGGAAAAGAAAGAATGAAAGATGGAGAGAAGTCGGAAGAAAGGGATGTGGTCAAAAAAAAATGAAGAGAAACAAGAGACAAAAAAGCAGATAGTGGCTTAATGAAGGATAAGAAAAAAGGGTAAAGAACAGAAGTGAAGAAGGAGGATGAGAAGAAAAGCTGCTGGGAGAAGGGGGGAGGGTGAAGGAAAGAGGGATGTCAGGGATAGGAGGAGAGGAAAAGGAGGACAGAAGAAAGAGGGAGGAGGAGGGTGCAGATTCCTCAGGAGGTAGTTTTGAAAAATGTGACCTTGTTCCGAGACCTGGTGACATTTCCTCCTCCCAGCTGTTTAACAAGGCAGGTCAGTGTCATTTTTAACCAGGACAACACACACACACACGAAGGGAAACAGGGTTGCCAGGTCAATTAGTATAACGAAAAAGGAAAGATGAGCAAAAGAATAAAATTAATAAACACAAACAAGATCGCTCTTGTTGACGCCTGGTGAGGGGGTCCCTGGGGGAGGTGGTCCAGGCAAGTCCAGCTGGGAGGAGGCCTCGGGGGGGGATTATATCTCCAACCTGGCCCGGGAATGCCTCGGTATCCCCCAGTCGGAGCTGGCTTGGGGTCCTTTGCTGGAGCTGCTGCCCCCGCGACCTGAGAGAGTGAGTGAGAGTGAGAGTGAGAGTGAGAGTGAGAGTGAGAGTGAGAGAGAGAGAGAGAGAGAATTATTATTTGCTGCATGTCAACATCGGGCTCTCTCTAACCCGATTCATGTTTTCAGCTGTCCAAAAAATTAAAGGCCTAACATGTCCAAAAAATGATCGTCAAAATACAAAAATAAAATAATAAATATATCACTTTTTGTTGAAGCAAAACTTTAAATTCTACATCCAGTACATAATGTAATAATCTGGAAGAAGTCCTCTAGAGTATACAAGATGCAAAATACTAATTGTTTGGATATGTCATTTTTTATTAAATCGCCTTAAGTGATATTGTATTGTTGTAGGATCTTTTAGTGTTTCTAAAATGTCTTTTGTATGATTTAATGCACAATATTAAATAAATAGGGTATTTATTTGACCCACATTGCCTTTGTGGGAATGTGGACTTCAACCATCGGACGTTGGCAACAGCTTCCCAAAGTTAAAGATGGATTCACAGCCGTTGGTTTTGTTTTATTAAAGCAGTTCATTAATAAACACCGTCACACTGGCCATGGACAGTGTGTTTTATTCTGAAATGTAGCCCCACTAATACACAATTATTGACGCTGATAATGTCAATAATTGGAGGGAAAAAAAACAATGACAATATATCGTCCCAAATTAGATTTCTTTTAACAATTTCTGATATTTTATAGAATAAAATATGTGTTGGGTAATTCAATCAATGTAAAGTAAATAAAGTAATCATTAGGGATTGCATGACACGATTATTGTCATGATTGATTAATCTGTTTACTTTTTTTGATTAATCAGTCAGTTGTTTGGTCTAATAAATGTGAAAAAATTGTTACAAAAATATGTACATGATACATATCGGTGTATCTCAAGATGACGTCCTCAAACGTCTCAAATGTTTTGTCACAACTTAACGAATTTCAGTTTACTGTCATAGAGAATAAAACCAGAAAGTAGTAGAAAGTATGTCGATCACTATATCCCAGTGTAATCACATATATATATATCTATATATATGTGTATATATATATATATAATTGTGTATATATATATATAT
>NC_048425.1:2834515-2842049 GCF_013103735.1 Etheostoma cragini
TATATATATATATACACATACACATATACACATATATATATATATATATAAACATATATATATAGTCCCAATTGTTCGGCAGCTGGGTAGTGCTCTAAAATTTACAAATCTGAACAACATTCAAACACAATGACATGAAATTGTTTAAGTTTTAAGGACATCGACGGGGATCAAAGCTGCGACTTTTTAAGTTGCAGGACAGTTTTTAAGCAGCGGGCCAAACCTGCTGCCTAAAGGAGAAAAAGAAAAGGACAGGAGAGGACAGAGAGAAGAATGGGTCGAGATAAAAATAATATGAAAGTAACAGATAGAGGACAGGAGGGAGCAGAGGAGGAGGGGATGCATGTAGAATAGAGGGATGAAAGAGGAGGAGATGAGGGGGTTTGAGTGGATCGTGAAGTGATAAAAATAGGGAAGGGCAGGAGATGAGAGGGATGAAAAGGAGGGAAGGCAGGGAATGTGAAGAGGAAACGAGGGGCGAGTGCCAGATGAAAGAGAAATTTAAGAAAGTTTTTTTATTCCAACACAGAGACATCAAACCTGTTTCATATTTCTTTTTTTTTTAAACAAAGAATGATGAATAGAGGACAAAACTAGAGGGTAAGATGATGAAGTAAAAAGTAGTGGAGGGCGAGAGAGAGAGGTGCAGGGTGGAAAGAGGAGGGAGGGCAGGTTTATGGTTGCTGTTATGCAGAAATGTAAACACTTTGCAACGTTCGCAGAAAACAATGACACCGCAGGGAGAGGAAGGTGTGTGTGTACGTGTGTGTGTGTGTGTGTGTACGTGTGTGTGTACATGCTCCAGTGTGGGTGGGTGCAGCAAAAGCACTACGGGGAGCGGAAGGCGAACCACGGAGGTGAAATGAGAGAGAAAAAAGAAGCGAAAGAGAGAGAGAGAGAGCCGACTCTGGCAAAATTGGAGATATGAGATTTCTATCATAAACGGATGCTGCATAAAGGGAGAAGGAGATGCTTTTAATTCAGCTAAAAAACAACGTCCTCTTTTAATAATCATGACGTTTGTGTACAAATAGAGCTCATTAGATCTGCTCCGAAACACTGAAAACTCTGCATCTACATTTTTAAAACCCTTAAAGCTGCACCAGCTGAGTTTGTGAGTTGGTAGCAACAAGAGGTTTGAAGTAGAGATGTTCCGATACTAAGACCGGTATCACTATCGCCTCCGATACTACCTAAAAAACGCTGGTATCTGTTAGTACTGGAGTACGCACCAATCCGATACCACATAATAAAGCTCTAAAGAAAATCCACGTTAACATAGTTTATTTATGTTCTTGTTCTGTTGTAACTGAAAGTTCAGAGACATTCAGTGTTTGAGAGTTAAACCTGAGCCAGACCCACAACTAAGAAAGAAATCAAACCAGATCCAAACAGGGACAGGAGTGTACAGCTGGTAAGACATAATACAATATATGACACACTGGTACTGCAAGAAAAACTTGGAAGTTGAACCCGCTTTTTTAGGGTTCAATTTTAGCGTTGCATCGTTTATTAACCGATACCTTTTGTGTGTTTATTTTCAGACTCCCGGTCGTTTCTGAAGACCCCCATGATGTTCTAGACGGGACTGCCTCCAGAAACCCAACCCCTTCCCTACCGTACCGTACCCCCTCCCTCACGCACAGATCCACTCCACCAGCCCAGAATCACCACGGCAACATCGTCCCTGGGAGGCGGGACTCTACGTGCAGACTTTTTGATGTTGCTTTGAAACGACGGAGACTACTATGAGGACGAAACCCCCGTGGTTTGGACTCACTGGGGTCGCCTCGCTCTCTACTTCCTTCTTCTTTTTAGACAAACTTCACTCCATTCATTCCTCTTTTTCTCTCCCTGCACTGGGACTGCTCTCATCCTTCATGTGTTTTGAAAAACTGAAAAATAAAAATCATTCCCGAGCAAAGGCAAGGAAGGAACAGTCACACCGACGCAAACAGACCAGACTGACATGTGTTTGGTTTGGACATCATGTGGGAAAATAACACCGGGGATAAATTTGATTGGACTACTTTTTAAATGGTCCAATCACGCGATGTGATCCACACGACTGTTTTCTAATTGGTGCTGACAAGAATGGGTTTATAAAAAAAGATGGAAGACCAAAAAGGTTCAAAACCCCTCTGGATTTTAAGTACCTTCAGTCAACCTCATTGGCTGGCCGTCAACACCTCCCTGATTGGACGGTAATCAGCCAATCAGAGGCGCTCAGGACTGGAGGAGGAGGGGTTTAGAAATAAAGTGTAAAAAAAATTATCGCAAAGGGATAAAAAAAAAGAAGAAAAAACTTAGGAGACTATTTCTGTCTCTTGTGTTTTATTCCTTTTAGTTTTCTGTACAGGGACTGAAAAGAATGCATGGGAAAACTTTTATTATGTCATTTGGCTTATTTTATCCTCTGTAGACTCCTTACATCCAACTCTCCCCTCTTCCCCTCTTTTACTCTTCTTCGCTTCATTCCTCTTTTCTATTAATTAGCTCCTCTTCCTCTTGTTTCTCTTGCTTCTTCCCTTTATTTTCTCTCTCTCTCTCTCTCTCTGTAAGGAGATAACTCTCAAAGTGTTGGATGCAGCTTTCCAGTGTATGAAATATTTTCTATCACCCTTAACAACCTGTGAAATCAGTTTCTCAAATGATGGAGTGGTTTTTAAACAATATTATATATCCCCCCCCCCCCAAAAAAAGAACAAAAAAAAAAAAAAAAGGTACGTTGAATACTCTTCCTTGACTTTGGACCTTTTGGCCCCGTTCCCTTGTGACCAGGGAGAGGTAGTCAAGGTTCTGGAGTTTGACAAACTAAAGACAAGGAGCGCTTGATTTGTCCGTTTTTAAACTGTCCTGATGCAAACTTTATCACTTGGATATTCCTTTTGTTTCGGGATTTGTGAACTTTTCCTTGATGGTCCCCTGTTGAAGTAAAGAGGAGTCATCTACAACATAGGAAACTACATTTCCCTGATTTTCTGACCTGCTAAGAGGGCAGACTGTTGTGTTGCAGTTTTGTTTATTCCACTGTGTGTTTTATTTGTTGATGACTATTTGAAATGTGTGCGGGAGGGATGAATGGGTGGGTGGCGTCGGGGTGGGTCGGGATAAGGGTTAAAGGGATATTCTGTGTAGATAGAAACAAACCTTCAGCGTTTTCTTGTTTTATTTCTATTATTTTGTTTCTCCTGATGATCTCTCAGTCTGTCACTGTTCTCTGGGTTTGAGCTGACTGCAAATATACAGTATTATAATGACTGCTGTCTTGTGTTTCTCTGTCACACACACACACACACACACACACACACACACACACACACACACACACACACACACACACACACACACACACACACACAATTGCTTCTTTCCAAACATGCCAAATGTTTTGGTTAGTAAACAGTTTTACAATCCCCATGAAAAAAACAATCAAGTAATACAAAACTATTGAATGTTGGCAGTGTTTCAGCTCAGAAATACAAACTACTGACGTCTATAAAAGCCTTTTATTAAAGCCAATATGTGTAGGAGTTGTAAAATACATTGTGGTAAAACCTCTACATATCTGAACTAAGACTCCTTTTGACTCAAAAGGTCCAGGAACGATGAAACCAGGGTGTATGGGCGATCTAGTCTAGAAATCCCCTTTAGATTGCAAGCTGGAAAGTCCAAACTCTAGTCGGGCCAATCACATCGTGTATAGATTCGGTGGGCGGGCTTAACATAATGATGAAAGGGTTGCAACGGTTCTGCGTGAACTCCATGCTACTTGAAAACAGAGAAGATGGCTTTCAAATCGGCTTTGGACTCTGGAAGACTTGGCGTTAAGCACTGAAGTCATTCTTAAAAAAGGAAGATGTGTTTGGAGATTTGCCGACCGGATCCGGCAAAAGTTGAATCTATCAACTAGCGTTGCTCTGGTTGGTTGGAGCGCTATCCAATTACGTGCATTGGGAATTTGAAAGACAACCATTGGTCCCGCCCCTTTAGATTGAGCCCTGCCAATGGGGGGTTCCCAGACCTAACATCTTGATGTGGGTCTGGCTTTTTAGGCTATGGATTAACACTACTGTGCAGAACTGGCTGAAAATGTACCAGATGGCAGCGCCCGTATCCGGGATATTTTGGCTTCGCTTCTGTCTGAGGGAGGAAGTGGAGCTGCGTCGTCCACCTTTATAAACTCTGAGTCTACGAGACAGCTCAGCACATTGATGTTTTAGGGCTGACTAAAGGTCTTTTTTTTATATGCAAAACCTCTTTGGAAGTTTAAGAATGAAGCTTTGAAGGTCTGTCATATTTTATGGCTTCATCACAATAATAACACTTTTATTAAATCAACTTTCTTTAACCCTTGTGTTGTTTGTCAAAATTGAAAATTAACACAATTTTTAGGCTTTTTGATCAATGTTCTTACCTTTTTCTTTTTTTTTTGTCCCTTTTACAACACTTGAAAACACTTTTTTTCAATGTTTGTCACTTTTGACATTTTAACTTTAGTTTTACAGTTATTTATTTATGTCTAATCTACATTTATAGGAAACTATACCTAATGTTTGAGTTAGAAAAGCAGAAATTAGGAATTATTTCAACTAAAATTAAAAGAATGGATGTTGATGGATAATCACAGACTGGAAAATGTCAACTTTTACTCAATACTATTTCAAAAACACTTCAATTAATTTCAAGTGCTAAAAAATTGAATAAGACACCCCAAAATTAATGAAAGTAGAGATTTGTACTTGCCAAAGAGCGTTGTGGGAATCAATCGTGATGTTTTGGATAATTACAATTGGGTAGTTAAAAAGAACATTGATATGGGAAAATGGGTCAATTTGACCCGAGGACAACATGAGGGTTAATAAATACAATTTGTCAGATTTATCAACATAAATGCGTATCTGCAGCAGGCGGATACAGTAAGGGCATTAAATAATGATGAGAAATAATCTCGCCCTTTGATTATAGCATCAGTATGCGACGACAGAAACAGACTCTGGAGTTATTGGAAATGTTTGGATCACATGAGTCGGACCCAATGCTACGCAGCCACCGATGGAATCTCATTCTACAAATATTAAAATACTACATAAGGGTAGCCTAGTCTTTAATACCGTGAAATACCGTGTTTAAACAGAATGGGGAAAAAAAAAACTGTTGATTCAAAACTTTTAGACATTATGAATGAAGCCTTGAAGATTCCTTAAAGACTATTTTTTACAGCCCGTGGATGTAAAATAACTAACCCTAACCCCCTAACCCCAGATCCTAAAATTGTGCCTATTTAGTTCAATAGAGTGGCTCACCTCACGCAGACGGCAAACAAGTTTCTAAGCTTCCCGGTTAACTTTCGTGAAGTTAAATTTGAGACATTTTAAGACCTTTTTAATACCACCAAGGATGAAATTTAGTGCTAACTTCACTCCCATATATTGGATTTTAGGCCAGAGAAAAGAGTTGTTTTCCATGTAACGCTCCCAGAATGGTATAATACTCAATCTTTTAATTCACAATAGCTTTGTAAGGTGTGTTTGTACTCTAATAATATAAGATAAAATATTTGTTGCATGAAAAGCTGTTATGCTATTAAACTAAAAGCACAAAATAAACAGGATAATGTTGGGCTCTATGATTTCCATGATGTGGAAAACGCGGACAGAGTCTACACATGAAAATGGAATTCACTTATATGTAAAACTAAGAAATTCTCAACTGTCTGTTAAATACCGGGCTTGAACAGAACCCCGACAACTATCAGGAGTCTGGATCACAACCACTTTGTAAGTTTTTTCAACATACTGTTGCCCGGACCCGAAAAGATGTAAAGACCATTTGAAATCAAAAGTTCATCCCAAGAACTGAGCTAAATCCACAACCTGCAGCCCCGGGCAGACCTACCTGCCGCGGGTCCTGGACCAGCACATAAAAAAGTACTGCAAGAAACCCGTGGAAAGAAAATCTTTGTTGTTGTAGGTGAGCATCCAAAGCTTTTATTTAGGTAATTTTAAATGTGCTTTGCTGCATGTTTTGTGAGTTGGTGTTACTGAGTTTTTGAAGTTCAACAGTAATTAGAAGTGAAAAATCTGAAAGGGATGCAAAAATAAAATCCAAAACACACAATTTGACAAAAAAACAAAAATATATGTGTGTATATACACACACACACTATATATTTTTGTTTTTTCACCGATGCCATATTCTCTTTCCATGATTCCCGGATTTTAAAACACTCACAGAAACACTGTGGATGCGTGTGTGCACATGTGCACACACACACACACACACACACGCACGCACACACACACACACACACACACACACACACACACACACCATTTAGACTGTATATTTACTCTGCATTACGAGGTTAATGAGGTGAAGCCTCTCACTCTCTCTGTGATGGATCTCTACCTCTCTCGCTCTATTCCTCATCTGTCTTCAATTCTTTCTCACCTCTGTCGCTCTTTCCTTTCTCTTGTTTTCCTTTCCTCTCTTTCCCAATCACTCCTCACGTCACTCTTTTGATCTTCGCTTTCCATTTTTCTATCCTGTTTCTTCTTCTCTGTGTCTTTCTCCCTCCCTCTCCCTCCATCTCTCTCCGTTTACCAAATAGCTGATGTCACTTTTTCCATTTCCCTCTAATGGAGGCTGAAACACAGAGCGATGGACGGAGAGAAAAAAATAGCCAGAGATGAAGAAGGATGGACAGAAAGTGAAGGAGGCAACAAGGAAGGATGAAAAGGTGACAGTGCGGTGGGACAAGAGATTAAAGGATCCAAGAGGCGACATGTGAGAAAATGAAGGAAAAGGTGGAGAGAAAGATGGTGGTGGAAAAGAGTGAGAAGAGAGGTGGGGGAGATGATAGACAGAGAGGGGAGAGAAAGAGGTGTAACATGATGAAATGATGCGCGCTTAAAGATAGAAAGAGGGGGCAGAGGATGACGGGTAATGAAAAGATAAAAAGTGAGAAACATGTCTGGGACAAACAGTGACCCTTCATGAAAGGGTTTATTATTGATTTTTAAAGGGTAATTCCACCCGAAAGCACCACTATTGGTCGATCTAACGACTCACTTTCCTTTAAACAAACTCACAACATAAAAAGCTTCATATTCTGTGTACCGGACTTTTTGTTTTTACCAGCAAAACACATCCATTTTCATTCAACTCTTAAAAGAGTGTAAAATACCTTGCCTGCAAATATACAGCCAGCGCAAAAAAGTAGCGCTACATGCAGCTCGACAAGAGAAGGTTGGAACAGCGATATTTTTTGGGAATGAAGAAGTAGTCCCCGCTAGTCTGTGGATCCCCCAAAGTGACTCAGTGTTCATCTCAACTGTACTTTGTCAGAGATACCACTAGAGAAAACCGACCCTTTAAACCCACATTAATCATGCTTCACCCTCGCTTTATCTGAAAGTGTCTCTTTAGACTTACTATATTATAGATTTTTTCCTCTTTCAAAATGTACATAAACTACGTTGTTGTGCTATACAGCTGAAACATCTGCCATTTAGTTAAGCAAACAGTAACA
>NC_048425.1:2842149-2844336 GCF_013103735.1 Etheostoma cragini
GCCCTGGGGTCCAACCTGCTGGTGTGTGTGTGTGTGTGTGTGTGTGTGTGTGTGTGTGTGTGTGTGTGCGCGCGCGCAAACATGTACACAATCACGATAAACCGGTGTTTTCACGACGAGAAGAGACTGAACATCAATTAGAAATAAAAAATAAAATCTATTAAAAAATATCTATGTATATATAAAACATATTTAATATTGAACTACAAGCTTTACACCACATCAGAAAGTGCATGTTGTATTGTGCAAAGTAACTTAAAGTTGACAGAATATCACTTTTGGGCTTCGGTGGCAAGTATTCTTAACCTTTTTCAACATCTTGCATGACAGTTGTAGTAATGTTCATTTTCAGAGTGCTGGTAAGGTACATGACTCAGCTCAGGCCGGGCATCGATTTCAGTACCCGGGACAGCGCCGCACCAGCGCTCCTTCTGAGATAAAAGATTATAATTATTGTTGATGCATAAATTCATAATGTGGGATTACTGTTCCTTATTTCATGGGCTATACTGGATTTTAGGGGTTATGCATCTATAATAATTATAATAAAATAAAATAAATAACGAACAAAGCATTTGAATAGTGAATCAGTATTATCCCACGTCACATGGCAACGATCAAAGCATTACAGGTACCACATCACTTGGATTAACCTCCCACCACAGACGCCGCTGCTCGCCATGTATCACGTCTGCAGTGGATAACGACCTAATCTAATGTACTTTTTTGTCTGATTTAGCAATAAGGAAATACTCCAGCCCCGAATAACCATATAACCACACGCATCCGAACTTAGAAAGAGACACTGCCGTTGATTGAAACACATACTGACAATTACAATAGTTTGTGTTTGGGTACTATCGCTATAAAACACCTCAGTGCTGGAAGTAAGAAACCTCTCAAAGAAACCACTCCAGCACAATCTTATAATCTAACTTCTGCCTTCACAATCCTGACCCCTGCTTGACCTTATCTGATGATCTGGTCATGTAAACCAGATCATACAGTACGGACACACAGCCTGCTTCTGACAAACTGGACCACACGCTGGAGGGTTTGAGTCCTCATAAACATGTTAAAACACCACAAACAGCTTCATCCCTAGATTTGTACTTGACATCGCAACTGGAGTAGAAACGATTCACCTTTACACAACCTCTCTCTCTCTCACTCTCTCTTCACTAAAGTAAAACATTAAATAACTAATGTGGTACCAAGTGAGCAAGATAGACTGTGTGTGTGTGTGTGTGTGTGTGTGTGTGTGTGTGTGTGTGTGTGTGTGTGTGTGTCAGTGACTGTATGTGTCAGTTTGTCTTACAGTGTGAAAATGTCATGTGCATTTGTTTGTGTAACTGTGGGTACGTGTGTGTGTGTGTGTGTGTGTGTGTGTGTGTACGTACGTGTGTGTGGGTGTGTGTGTACGTACATGTGTGTACGTACGTGTGTGTGTGTCTTTTTGCTGCTGACAGCTTCTCATTATCCAAAGACAGCTGGAGGAGGTCATCACTACCCCCAACACACACACACACACACACACACACACACTATACTTGTGAGGACCCTCATTGACACAATGCATGCATTAACCCAATTCATTGCTTTCCAAAAGGTTTTCACTTTTACTTTTTCGCTACTATCCTCAATTTATAAATAAATGTCCTCACTTTCCAAATATCCTCACTTATATAATATTTCTATACCTTCCAAAAGGCCCTCAAGTTTTTCAAAAGTGTTCAAAATTATCCCACTTTTGAAAGATTATCCTCAAAAAAAATTCCTCAATTAAAACAAAGTCTATCAATGAACAGTTTGCAGATCCATTCAGTGTAAATGTTTTCATTAATATGAAATTATATAAGGTACTGTAAACAATATAACAAATAATCCAGGTTGCATTAAGTTTAATTAAGAAAATGTCTGCAAATGTGCAATTAAAAGTAACTTCAATAAGTCACATAGTTACTGTATTAAATCTAAAAATGATCTAAATAAGTCATCAACTCTTAAGGAAGCAACCTAACTACTAGTAAAGCAAGTATACCATGATCCTAATTGGGATTGAGTAGTTGAGTTGGTCATGTTGGAAATATTTACTTTGCATGCTCACTGAGCAGAATAATGAGTGTGTGTGTGTGTGTGTGTGTGTGTGTGTGTGTGTGTGTGTGTGTGTGTGTGTGTGTGTGTGTG
>NC_048425.1:2844436-2848391 GCF_013103735.1 Etheostoma cragini
ACACACACACACACACACACACACACACACACACACACACACACACACACGCACACACACACACACTTCCTCTTGCCGCGGATGACTTCCTATGTGGCCTGCAGTGTAAACAACAGTTTATCTCCATGGAGGACAAATGGACAGCAGCAGCAGAGAACATGAGGAGTCGAGGAGGATATGACCCTGAGGGCTGCGGTTCAAATCCCAGTCAGAGCTGGGAAATGTGAGTCCCACTCTCCTCAACACGTTCCAACCAAGTAACTAATGAGCAAGTGAATACTACGCAGCTAAAGAGCCAGGTTTTTGTTCTGAGGGTTTTGTGATAACACAACCCCAAACTACTGATACTACTGTTCTGTCTGCTGCATGTAAAAACATGTTATTAGAGCCCGACCTATATATCGGCGGGCCGATATTAGGCATTTTCCTGATCTATCGGTATTGGCATTTATAATGGACGATTTATGAAAAACAACTGAAACTATGAACAAAAACATATTAACAAAAAAATCTGTGTTGCCAACAGGAATAATTTATTCTAAATTAAATTGAATGAATAAAATAAAAAATGTCTGACTCCAGCTTCTTAAATGTGAATATGTTCTAATTTCTTCTCTCCTCTGGGACAATAAAACCTAACATCTTTGAGTTGTGGACAAAACAAGACGTTTGAAGACGTCATCTCGGGATTTGGGAAACAACGATTGACATTTTTTGACATTTTCGATCGATTAAGAAAATAACTGACAGACTATTTGACAGTGAAATAGTCGTTAGTTGCAGAGCTAGTGGTAATGCAGCTTTAAGTGTAACATCAAGACAACAGTTTGTCAACTTAAAATGTTCTGTATGCAATTTAACACATTTGTTGATAAATCATTAATAATCATGACAGCAAAATATAATGACACTGATCATTTCAGAAGGAGACACATAAACACTGATGTCCATGTGGAGCAAAATGTCAGGACAACTATTTCTGTCTGTTGAGATGCTGGGGGTGGGAATGTGTGTGTGTGGCATGGGAATAAAAAGAGAAAGAGACAGAGACACACACGCGCGCGCGCGCACACACACACACACACACACACACACACACACACACACACACACACACACACACACACACACACACACACACACACACACACACACACACACACACACACACACACACACACACACACACACACACACACACACACACACACACACACACACACACACACACACACGGTAATGACAAAATGGGACTTTTCAGATTGATACCAAATTAGAAACAGTTTTTTTTCTTTCCAAACAGACCTAGAGGAGCTTGGCAGACAGGATGAACACTTGACAAGAGAGAGAGATAAGAGGGGGAGGGGGGTAGTGAGAGGTGGAGAGAACGTGAGAAAGAAAAAGGCAAAGGATTAATGGAGGAATTAAAATAACTTAGAAATGGAGTGAGGGTGGGTGAATCCATAGGGACTCAGTGTGTGTGTGTGCGTGTGCGTGTGCGTGTGTGTGTGTGTGTGTGTGTGTTGTTTTAGCTGGGCTGCCTTGGATTCCATGATGACCTTTACAAAGATAGCAGCTGGTCGTCTCTTACAGTTTTAAGTTTGGTTTGTCTGACCACAACGATCTGAAAAGCAGATGGAGGGAGAAGGAGAGAGCAATGACAGAAAAAAAATGTCTGTCCATCGACCTCCCTGGAAGGAAAAGGAAGTGAAAGAAATGGCTCAAACTGAACTGAGAGGAACTAATTTGGCAATTTGTTATGTTCTATTCAGTCCTTTGTCCAAAATAAAGCTTTCACTTTAACTGAGGAAGAAAGAGAAAAGTAAACCGAGTTTGGCTGAGCTGCGTCCTTTTAACACTCATGCCAGAGGGAAAAAAACCACTTTGGATTTAATTGAAAGGGACAAAGTTAAGAGCTGGTCGACTTTGGACAAAAAACTTCTTGCACATTGTCTAATTATATATGGATGATTTTATCAAGTCACTTCCATCATGAGCACAGGCTAAAGTAAAATAAAACTGCCACCTATGAATTTTTGCACACTTCATAATGAAATGTGTAGATTTTTCTGCTGATCGACTTATTAATCGATCAAGTAATTGTTTTAGCATTAATATCTTTTACTTGGCTTCTTCTGTTGTACAGCGGAGCTTTAATAATGATGCAAAAATAGAAACAGACACCCATCGTGTCTCCACAGGGAAGGAAAGATGGATGATTCAAACAGAGAGAGAAAGATTGAGAGAGAGAGAGCAAGAGATGGAGGGATGAAGCGATGAGACATGAAGGAAAGTGTTATATGCCATCCTCAGGTCTGCTTTACTATCATTTCACAGCTTAAACGTGCAAAGGTCAGCTGTTATTAATGGCAGGCCCTGAGGAGTGTGCGAGTGTGTTTCTGGGTATGTAAATGTGTGTGAGACAGTAAGTGTGAAGGCTTGCATGTCACACCTTCCTGCTCCAAATGCCATGTAGGCTGTCATTAGTGTCGTTGCTGTATCACCCCCACTGGGCTCAAGGCTCAGGGTGCGTCTGGAAATTTGACCCGACGCTCCCGTTGCTGCATCCATCGACATCGTCATGAGCGGTTTTGTTTTTCTTTTATGAGTCAAATTCTGCTCAGGAGAAGCCAAATGTCTGCTTTCCACCTAAAGCTCCTACATTTTTGTTTTTAAATCTCTTCTGCTTTGAAGATCTATTTTCCAAAATCAGATATGGGAAAAAGAAATGAGAGGAAATGCCAAGTGTTAGCGGAGCACTGTTAGCTGTGCTTTCATTAAATAAAAATAACAATAAAACAAAAATAACAGGTCT
The DNA here is from genome assembly GCF_013103735.1 of Etheostoma cragini. NCBI lineage: Eukaryota > Metazoa > Chordata > Actinopteri > Perciformes > Percidae > Etheostoma > Etheostoma cragini. The sequence continues at coordinate 2,847,252 of NC_048425.1, forward strand.
ACACAACAAGATGGAGCCATGTTTTGGTCAGTGGATCAGCTTAAGTCATTGCAGAGAGAACGGCTATAGTACAGTACTGTAGTGTATTTTCACTCCTATTCACCCCTGCATTACATTAATTAAAAAATACTGACTTTCCGGAATAAACAATCGAGTCAAACTACCCAACACTATGTGAAGTCAAGAGATTGTTATCAGTGCCCCTTTAAAAACGGTTTCCCCCCACAACAATCTCAGTAGTGCCTCTTGCTAATTGGCTAAATTGGATGGTGATGAATCGGCCTGTCCTGGAAGTGTTCAGATAAACTTTCTCTCAATCAAAATGGGAGTTAATCGGCTGCTGTAATTGATAGAATTCATTATGATTCTCCAAACTTAAAAAGCAACAAAATGTCAACCCGTCCCGGTCTTTTGCCTCTTCCAAAAGGACAACAAATGCTGCGTGAATGCAGAACGAATGGGGTGTAAATGCATGCGGTGTTGCTGCTCCGCTCCACCTGGTGTATTTTTGGCTTCCGCTGTGTCCCAGTTGTGTGCGGCTCCTTGGTGTTGCGAGGCAGGTGAAGGGTGTCTTGTGACAAAATGCCTGGTGTGTAGCCTATTTTCCAGGTTTTGACCTTCCCTGAATACACCGCTGTGAGGAGAACGAAGATGAATTGGAGCGCCGAGGCTCTCCAACCCGGAGATGGGGAAAAAAAGGACACTTAACTGATGGATATTAGTTTCATTTTGTCTTTCTATTTGCCTGTTTCTCTGCCTTCCTTGATGCCATTTCTCTTCTCTCTCCATCTCTTTCTCTCTCAAAGTAATGGAGTGTTTGAGGTCAACTCAAGGTTCACGGCAAGGTTTTGGACAAACAGCAGTGCAGACTGTCTGTTATTTAACCTGCGTGACATGGGAACACATCACGCCACTACCAAATAAAATAGAGGAAAATGGATTACAGTTAACGCAGAAGCAGAGACAGAAACAGAAAGACTTGAGCCTCTACAGCTAAAGACATGATGGGGTTTCTTTTTCCAGGTCACCAAAGGTTAGAAATCGTATATTTTTCCCTGCACACACAAACTTCTCGTTCTTTGTTTTACTTCCTTCTCTCACTCTCAAAAGGTTTCCTCACTCTCTTGTAATTTCTATCAC
>NC_048425.1:2848401-2916828 GCF_013103735.1 Etheostoma cragini
CCCCCCCCCCCCCCCCAATTCACTGTTAAGATCACATCAAAAGAAGCCGGTGAGTACAATGACATTTTGCTGCTACAGCTTAATGATTTAAGTGTTGATGTAAATAACTTGGAAGTAGTTTTCGGTACGTCAACATCCAAGACCTTGCTTGCTGAAGACCCTTTGTAAGAGAGTTGGGGTGGCAGTAGCTGGTTCAAGTCCCCAGACGGACCAAAGTATGGTGGTGGACTGGTAGCTGGAGAGGTGCAAGTTCACCTCCTGGGCACTGCCAAGGTGCTCTTGAGCAAGGCACCAAACCCCCCCAACTGCTCGGGGGGCCTTTCCATGGGCAGCTCTATACCTGTCCATCACTCACTGACATCTGTCCATTATTACATTATCATTATTATAATGCTACCACCGGCAAAATAAAGCATCGAGAGCCTGTTTCAACTTAGACTAGTTTAAAAAAAAAAATTACAATTGCAATAGAATCGCTTTTTAAGCGGAATCGTGAAGTAAAAAAATGTGGTTTTGAATGTTGGTCCAAATTTAACATGTGCAAGCTTTGGTTTCCATAGCGGCCACCGGTCTTCCATGAGGATGTTGTGTTTTGTGGCTTTATTTATGTTAAAAAAAGCCCAGGAAATGGCCGGATTAGCTCAGTTGGTAGAGCAGGTGCACATATGTAGAGTTTACTCCTCAAGGCAGTGGCCGCGGGTTCAACTCCAACCAGCGGCCCTTTGCTGCATATTCTGTGCGCGTGTGTGTGTGTGTGTGTGTCCCCTGTGGAAATAAAGGCCTAAAAATGCCCCAAAACAATAATCAATAATCTTAATTAAAAGCCTGGTAAAACTGTAAATCACCATTGATTCAAAATAAAATGTTCCATTCATCTGTGAAATAAGCATGTGACCCATTTCAAATCCACCCCTCAAAGAATCAAGATTTGATAAAAACCAGAATCAAAAGAAATCAGAATTGTTCAAATCAAAACGATGCCCAACCCTAACCACCTGTAGAAACAAGTTTCTAAAGTTTGGAAAGAGGAATTTAAAAAGAAATTCTTGACTGTTTACGTCTAACTACACGTCCCGACGCAGGCTAAACAGGTTAGAAGCTGGGTCTTGCACTTGGATGCAATAAATGGGTTTAATTTTGACAACCAATATATTAAATAACGTATGAAAAATCTCTCATTTCTCTTTAATAAAACAAATTTCTTATCCGATTAACCAATCATTGCCCTAATTTCTGCCTTTAACAAATAGCGTTAATTGGCATTTTTTGCTGAGCAGCTTTTGCATCAGGTCTGTAAATCACTCCAATTTTTACTAAACATAACCGAGCTGAATGAAATCATCTGTTAATATACAACTTTCTTAAACTTGGTTGAAAGTAATTGTAATTACTTGACAATACATGAACAGAACAGGATTCCTGCAGGCATGATGTACAATAATTTATTACTAGTATAAATTAATACTACTCCTTACAGTCCCAGAATTTTACGGATTTTAGGCATTCGCAAGACTGTCACTGTGTATATTTAGATGCAGATAAAAAAACAAAGCCATTTTCTGTTACAAATTTTGAGGATTGGGCAGACTTACAACAGACAGTTCTTACTACCATGTTCATTCATTTAGTCAATCCTGATTATTTGTGTGTAATGGCTACTTTTCTGTTATTATGCTGCACAAAATATGGCTCAACCTGTTGAATGTTATGACAAACTGCTGCATTTGACACAGTGGATCATGAAATATTGATTTCACGTTTAAGGCAGTGGGTGGGCATCAGTGGCATAGCACTGGAGGGGTTTAGGTCATACTTAGAGGCTCGAACTTTTTGTGTTAGCATAGGTGATTTTGTATCCTCCTCTGCTCCTCTCTTGTGTGGGGTCCCACAGGGCTCAGTCCTTGGCCCTCTGCTTTTCTCTTTGTATTTGCTTCCACTTGGTTCCATACTTAGAAAGTACGGCATTTCTTTTCACTGTTATGCAGATGACAGTCAGATTTATGTACCTCTTAAAAAGAAAAACGATAACTCAGTTGGACAACCATTCAATTATCTTGACGACATAAAAGCCTGGATGGCTCTGAACTTTTTAAGTTTCAATGATAAAAAAACAGAAGTGATGGTTTTTGGAGGCACCACTGGGTCCCTGCCTGTAGATTTGGGCTCCTTGGCACCCTATATTAAATCTAACATTAGAAACCTAGGAGTTAAAGTGGACCCTGAGCTTAAATTTGACAATCAAATCAAAGCTGTTGTCAAATCAAGCTTCTTTCATTTGAGGCAATTGGCCAAAATAAAGCCAATTTTGTCAAGGCAACATTTTGAAACTGCTATTCATGCCTTTATAACTACACGGCTGGACTACTGTAATTCACTATATGTGGGGGTTAGTGGGTCCTTCATCACCCGTCTCCAGATGATACAAAATGCATCAGCACGTCTTTTAACGGGCACACGTAACTATGAGCACATCTCCCCTATTTCAGCTTCACTACACTGGCTTCCTATTCAATTTAGGATCCATTTTAAAATTCTGTTATTTGCTTTTAAATCACTAAATGGTCTTGCCCCGCCATACCTCTCTGAGCTTCTACACTCTTATAAACCTGTCCGCGCTCTCAGGTCAGATGATCAGCTGCTCCTGACTGGGCCTAAAACTAAGGGTAAGCTCAGAGGGGACCGTGCCTTTGCTGTGTCTGCCCCCAAACTATGGAATGATCTGCCTTTGCATGTAAAACAGGCCTCTTCTTTATCGGTTTTTAAAACCCTTCTTAAAACCCATCTTTTCTCTTTGGCTTTTGACACACAGTAAGATGTCAACTTCATTTACTTGTTCTTATCTGCTACTTTGTGTGTTTTTTTTAAATTGTATGGTTATTAATTATAAATTTCTTTGTTTATTTTCTGTACAGCACTTTGGTCAACTTTGGTTGTTGTAAAGCGCTTAACAAATAAAGTTGGTATGGTATGGTATGGTAAACCTAAAGTGTATACTGTATTGTAATGCTGTTTCTGTAAAGTTGTGTGTATACACATTGTGTACTTGTTTCATGGGACAAAATCATTTCAGAGAGCATGAGAGTGACAAAGAAAGGTGAGCTTGACACATACGCACACATACACGTAACCAAACGCACACGTGCACATACACACACGCATACACAACCAAATGCACACACGCACACACACAGCGATTGAAATGGGAGAAAGAATCAATATTTCCATTCAAACGTCTGTTTCATTTTCTCCACGTTAGAGGAGACTGTTTCTCTCAGCTCCATCACCAACCAACCACCATCCACAACACTGTCACAGTCTGTGTCCTCCCAGGGATGATGAAAAAGAAGAAGATTTGGGACCCCTGAAGGGTCTTAATAGGTAACAAATGTGTGTGTTCATGCACATTTTGTCTCTCTACATCCATCCAATTTCCACCGTCCACATTGTCCAAATAAACTGTCAACCCTGAAAAGGCTGATAAAGAGTGTATGCGTTTGTATCACAATATTTGTCCTGTGCTCTGTAGCCACAGAGTCTTCTATAAACACCCAGATGTGAATTATTCAACAAATAAACACATCCTCACACCCATATTGTATTTGTGCTTGTACAAACCCAAGCTGACAAATTCAGAAAAAAATACATACTTTAAAGATGGATAAATGCTACCCAATTCACTGGAACACACACACACACACACACACACACACACAAACACACACAAACACACACAAACCCCCCCCCCTGGTTAGTTCAGTAGAAGGTGAGACCCTGCTGTTACATCCAATGACAGGGCGACACCTACAGTTATATTACAGGTAGTGCGACCTGTTCTGCTCAGATTGACAAGGCGTCATAACCAATGTTCTTTTATATTAATTTATGCACGCAAAAGGTTCAAATTAATAATTCATGCTTGTAATATTCAAAACGTACCACTAATACACTTGTATACGGTAAATTATTGGGCCTGTATCTACAGATGTTTTTCCATTGTTGATTAATTTGTAGATTTTTACTTACAATAATTAAGGAAACCAAAACTACAACATCCAATCACAACAATGTTACTCAACTCAAACAACATAGCATGAACTAAAGTGTAGCAGAATATGACAAGGAGAACTCAGCAATTTTTCAATTCAACAAAATTGAAAAAGGTTCATGTATTATTACTTGCTTATTGTAATTTTATCAAAATCGCAATATGGACAAGTGCAATATCCAAATCACAGGGGGGGGGATATCTATAACCGAATATAGACACATCCCAGTCTACAAATGGCATCCTACAGACTAAAAAAAGCATCTTTGTTTGGTACAGATCCAAGAACTTTAAATCTTTTTCAAAAAATCTTTTCCAATGAAGATTATCATACACATATTATAATTTCCTTTGATTTTGTGAATCTTATTGCAAGCCCTAAATATTACAAACGTAGGGAACCAAAACAGGGACTGACTATGTTTCAAGTAGACGAAAATCCTCGGGTCAAATCCATTTTCACAGTCCAACAAACCAGCCCTTCAACTAGTTATAGACAGATTTATTCACCCTGTTTCCAGCTCATGAGAAATAACCTATTTATTTAATAAAGTGGTTACTCAAAAAGACTATAAAGTGTAAAAAAAAAAAAAAAAACACTGTTAAAGTTGACATATTAAGCTTTTCACTAGTTCCTGTCATATCTATAATGTTGGATTTTCATGTTAAACGTAGCCAAAACTTCAAAAAAATTAGATAAATAAATTTTAGATAATTCCCCGTGAGGTAAAACGTTGAGATTTCCAACTTTTCTGAGTGCTCTGATTTCAACAGTTTTCTACACTCGGCCTAGTGTTACGCAACTCTACGCTGGCCTTCTATTATTGGTCATCTGCTCCAGGTAGGCAGGACTGAAGTGTTTTTTTAAGCCACTGCAATGGTGACATTATGCCATGTAACTACATGTTAACGGCAGTAAAATCTCATCTTCGCTGCCAGTGTTGTTAAATCCTCCCCAACACTACTCCTGAAACATTCAATCAGTGTCCACTGCTAACTATAGTAGCTACGTGCAGTGAACAATGGCTGCCAATACGGTTCTCTCCCCAATTCTGGGTTACATTACTGCTGAAACATGTCTGATTGGGTCATTGGGTTCAGATGCTTTTATCTGTGATTTCTGACAGTAGAAAGTGCTGCTTCGTTCCACTAACGTTCGCCTAATGCTAAATATTAAGCAGCTGAATGCTAACGCAACATAGCTGTAATCTTGGCGGTCACTGCTGGAAATTTCTCCCCAAATTCCAGTCACTTTACAGCTGGCACATGTCGGGTTGTGTAGTATTTGATATATACTCTGTTGCAGTAGCTCCAGCTTCAACTAGTGCAGGGGTGTCAAACTCAATTTCCCTAAGGGCCACACTGGAAATGACAATCACAATAAGGGCCAGACATGTTTGTTTACTGACATGTTTTTATTTAACAAAAAAAGTAAATTCATTTTTTATTATTGCATGTCTCACATTGCTTCCTGCCATAGAGTTTGGTTGACATAAAACCCTGAAAAGTCAACAAAAAGGTTTCTTAGCAATCGCAGAATTTAGCAAGTCATGATAAACAAACATAAAATTTTTAAAAGCAGCTATCACCCAGCTAACTCACAACAACCTAAATAATAAAAAAACTCTGCTTCTGTAGGGAATTCTGAGTCTCAAAGTCGTCAAATCTGACAAATTCTGCACAACAGGGTCGTAATGAAAAACAGTTTCCTGATTTTTTTTGGTGTAGTGCACGAGTAGTCAGGCCAAAATTTGCTGTGAACCTAAATATAATGCGGACCAGCTCAAAATTTGCAAGCAGCCAGATTGTCCCCTGGGGCCTTGAGTTTGACATGTGAAATAGTGAAACAAAACTGGAGCGCAGCGGGGACTTAACAAGCTGGCCAATCAGAGCAGACTTTAATATATAATAACCAATGTTTAAATATAGCCCAATACATATTAAATAAATTATGCATTTGTTTCTAACTAACAAGTGTTAGGAGGCAACACAATATTTAAGGGAAAATAAAGCCTTCATTGCAAAACTTTCGTAACCCAGTGAAACCACTAACAGCAATAACACTAATGACGATGGCACCAGTACTCTCCTTTCACTCTGACCCTCATGACAACAGATAATAAAAATAAATAATACCAGAATAAAAAAATTGCATTCAAGAACAGGGGACGTTACAACCAGGACTGGGAATCAGAGGGTAAAAGGTAAACAACTACATCTATAGCATTCTCAGTTTAGGGAAAAGGATGAGAATAAAGCAGGAGAAGGGTCCCATGCATGGTTTTCTCCAAGGACCCCTAATCACTGTTGCCCTGACAACAACACAACAGCCTGGCACATCAGCCCAAAAAGAAAACTGACACACCTGGCAGGTGCACATCATCATTACCTCCAACATCTTTACTACCAGGTCTGCCTGTAACTAATTATTATTTTCATAATCAGTGTGTCTATTAATTGGCCAATACACTGAAATAAAAATACAGTTAAGTCTATAAAATTGTGAATAAAAAAACATCAGAAATAGAAACAATGGAAAACATAAAGGCAATCAATTTACAATATGAAAACAAAGCAGCAAATTGTCATATTTAGGAGCCAGGAGTTTTATTTATATGGCAAAAAAATAAAGAATGTTTTGGTTTTTTGATATTATTAAATACTTAAACCTACTTCTGTGTATTCCCCCCCAAAATGATCGTCATTCATTGCTTACCTTTGATAACTGCACGACGCTATAGTCCAATGGTTCAGGGGGTTTCTGCAACTATGATGCCAGTGTTTACCGGAACCGTCAAAGTAGAGTCAACTTTGGAGATTGGGCAGAAGAGTGAACATCCGGGAACTGCTCCGCCGTCATAGATGCTACCTGTGAAAACCCATCGTAGGAAAACATTAAGTAGGCTATCGTTAGTATTAGTCACTGATACAGATGTACAATCATTCAACAAGTGATACAAAGTCCTTATTCTGTAATAAGTTCACAAACCGCGATGCTCATTACTGTACTGCGTTCTCCACAGCTGGCGGCGCTGGATGTAGGAGATATGGCCGGGCTAATGTTAATTGGCAGCCATGTTTGTCCACGTTAGTTAACGTTAGGCTACTTCGTCACAAAAAGCGCGGGAGGATATTTAAAAGAGAGTGACGGCAGAATTTGAACTCCTCTTCTTTTCCTCTCGACGTCATTTTTGTCTCAACCTTAATACATTTTTTATCCACATAAACTTGTTCTCCATTAAGCAGCTAAGCTAGCTTTGAGCTAGTGTTTGTCTCAACGCCACTGCGCGAGAGACTGCCCACCTGACCGCCGGAAGGTGAACGGCCTTTGACGACCTGACCCTTCCCTGAGCCCCGCCCCTTAGTTACTGTTGTTATGCGTGCCAAACGTTCCATTCACGGATGTAGATTCTGTACAAAGACTCTCTGTCATGTAACTGTCACACGCTTATATGAGTGAGCACAATAACCAGTCAAAATGCAATAAAAGTTATAATGCATAAATAGGTGACAATTACAATTCAATCAGGATAGAGATTGCAGATATGCAAATAAGATTTATTGTAGCCTACAGCTCAAATAAAATGTACAAAGTCTTTGGCAATTCCATCGCTATACAAATCTTTTGTATATCCAGGCTATATATAGGGGTAGAGAACCATCAGACCCCCCGATGGATTCTAGACTCCCACAATCTAGAGCCGGAAGACCAGACCGATGGAGGCTCCAGACCGGTCAGCTGGAGTAGATGGAGGTGTAAGATGAGGTGGAGGGTCGCACTCTTTGCCTGCAATGACAGCTGAATAGCAAAGCTAGAAATGATTATTTAAAGCAGGGTTGTGACTCTGATTGGCCCTTGCCATTGTGTAACAATTCTGACTGGTTTAGCAGGAAGGTGAACACCTCCAACAGCTGAATTGATTTAGGAGTGCATCGAATGATAATTAGTTCTTCCTGAAAGAATTTACTTTACGATACATTTTCAGTTCAGATTTAGGAGCAATCTAGTCTTGCACTGCCAGAGCTGTCTCCACTCCACAGGGTTGTAGAGTAATCTCTGGCTACACCACTATACATTCTAGGATAAAGAAGAAAAAATAAAGGCTCTGGGTTGTTATGAATTTCTTTAAACCAATCAGAATGGTCTTGGGCGTCGATAAAGCTATGGATGCAACCAGAGCCATAGAGAGTGTCTTTCTCCATCACTCCGGAGGGATAAAAGTATTGTTTTAAGCTAAATGGATATCAGCCTTAAAATAAATAGATTCTCTTGCCATGCTGTTTATACTGCTTAGAAGTCCAATTGTTTTTGAGTGAATATAAATCAAGTGACTGCAAACCTTTATGCTACTTCAAAAACTCAGAACAACCAAATGGGAAGGTTGTGTGCAGGTACAGCGCAACCGCAGGAGAACGTTACAGTTGGTTGGTTCTCTTAACGTTTAGGGAACGTTATAACCCGGAGGGAACAACGTTCCTTAAAAGTTTTTGGTTTGGTTCAAACTAACCTTTAGAGAACCATAAACTAAAGTTCCCTTATGTTCTCTAAAACTTCTGTTAGTGGGAGACATGTTTAATATATATTTCAATAAATTTAAATCCGAAACTGACTTTCCTATTTTCATATAACTATCATTATGGCCACAGCTAATTTAGACTATTATCATCAGTAGGGGTGTAACCATACATTGATTTATAGATTCAATGATCAACGATGCAATATCATTTAAAAGATGTGCCTTTATTTTTAAATTCTTATTCTTTTTATTAAATAATGTTGGGCTTTTTATGCATTTAGTGTTCATTCTTTTTTTTTTAGGACTACTTTTTTTTTAAATTTATTGCCTGGAAGACAATACAAACTACTCACTACTGCCTCTGCAAACTGCTCCCAGGCAGCACACCCATTTTATTGCTCAGGAAGGTTGATGTTATACCCTGAACACATTAGTATCATATTGCTTTTTTATTCTGTGTTCCTCCAGAGCTCCCACAGCAGCCAGATCTCGCTGACCAGCAGCAGCTCTGAATCCAGGAGAGAAACTCCAGTCCGGACCAAGGGGACCCAGAGCTTTCACAGATTAAAGAGGAACAGGAGTTCTTTCTACACCAGTCAGGAGGAAGAGCAGGAGACTGACACCTTTATGTTGACTCCCTCCCATGAGGAAAGTATTACCACAATGAACCAGAACCGAAAAGTGACAGCCAACTCGTCTCTGACAAACTCATGTAGCTGATAGACAAGATAATAAAGGAAGCAAGCATGCAGACTCAGGTTCAAGTAGAAAAGCAGAGCCAGAACCAAACTAGAGACATCACAGGTGAGAAGCCGTACTCCTGCAACTACGTAGTACTGAATTGACAGTTCAGACAAAATCCCACACAGGTCGGAACCCATATCCTTGTAAAATATGTTGAAAAGCTTTTGGATGTAATAGGAACTTGTCGGCCCACGTCGGCTCACACACGGGTGAGAGGCCGTTTAAATGTAAAACACGTGGGAAAGCTTTCAGACACGATAATAACTTGACAGGCCACACGAGAATCCACACAGGTGAGCAGCGATACTCTTGCAAAACGTGTGGAAGAGATTTGGGATATCGTAGTCGCTTGTTGACCCACATTAGACCACACACATGCAGGTAAGAGTCCGTTTACATGCAAAAACACGTGGGAAGGGTTTCAAACGCAACGGTGACTGGACGGCCCACGTGAGAACCCACACAGGTGAGAAGACCTGCAGGAAAAAATATCCTCAACATATGAAAACTGAGAAGACATATGAGATTTCACAAGTCGTAACGGTTTGTGTATATGGGGCTGGGTTTGAAAAATAAATAAATTATTCAATTTTCATTTGAATGATCTAATAATGATTCATTAAATCCTGAGATCAAGAGGGTGTAGGTTGAGTTAGGTGTCTCAGTATTGTCTCAGCACCCCACCCTCTGCACTAAAGAAAGACACTTTCTTGGTCACCCAGTACTGGGTCTGAGGAGTTGTGTTTACTGCTTTAGCATGTGCCTGTTAAATAAAAAGTACATTAATAGTATGGCATCAATTTGTCATGTGAACATTATTTGCAATAATGAACCATGTTTGATTTGATAACACAGCCGTTAAGCAGTTTGAGACAGCGGCAGAAAATGTAGTTTATTTAATTATTTATAACTACATATCATTTTAAAATGACACTTTAAACCTGGAAATGATCAGTCATTAGTGAAGGTGTTCAAACCTGTTTATTGATCCACGGATGTGTCTGCTCATGGTGGTTTTTAAAAAGCGACTCCAATGGAACACGGTCAGCATTTTACTTCAGAATACAAATCTGTAAAAACACACTCTTTGAAAAGAAAGCAAAAGGCGCACACACACACACACAAACACACACACACACACAAACATAAGCAGAGACAAAACAATAAATGGAAATCAAACAATTACAAAAACACAAATCACTGATATTAAAAAAGGTACCTCACATGTTATATTTACACATTAAAGGGGATTTTCACTAATCTGAGACCTCAAGATAGTATATTTGAGCGGGGGGCAATATGGGCCAGAACACTTTATTATCTGGCTGCATCACGTGAGATTCCTTTACTGATTCCAAATGTTAAAACTATTTTAAGGAAAAGCTATTCTCTATTTGGACCAATGTATGTTTCAGGTAGACTGTTGCATGCCTCAGGAAAAACTGAGAATTTCTAAAAGGTCCTAAATAATAAATTAACCAAAAAGTCACAGTTTTCAGATGGAATGTACATGCCGGTACATACAAGAGTTTTTAAAACAGCGAAAATGAGGACAAACATACAAATTCACAGTATGGGGTAATACAGCATGGAAGCCCCGCACTGCAAATCTACATTGAAGTGAGAGAAAAATAAAACTTAATTCCCTTATAGATCTGCAACTCTGAGGGTCAACGTCGCCAAAATCATCTACGTACTGTGATCACAGGTTTCAACAGGATGTTGGCATACAGCACTGTGAGACCCAGGCAGGCAACATCTCACAGAAAGTGAGACAATGATGTGTGTGTGTGTGTGTGTGTGTGTGTGTGTGTGTGTGTGTGTGTGTGTGTGTGTGTGTGTGTGTGTGTGTGTGTGTGTGTGCCACTGTATGTGACTGCCATCTTCTGGATATCTAGTCAACTTACACAAACAGATAAAAAAGCTGTGTATTTTCAGGTTTCTTAGCGGTTTCGGGACAATAACTACTGCTGTGGTTTGGGCCCGGGTAGGGCTTGGACAGATCTATGCGGGGGGGGGGTTCATGTAGGGTCACTGATATTTTGTGCCCGATCACAGCTCTAGTCCAAAACCGAAAGATATTCCACTTACAACCATGGAAACACAGATGTAGGGTGAGTTTACTTGATTATCCAGGAAAACGCAGAAAATACACAATACTACAATTTGTAAATTTTGAAAAGTGTGAGAAAAAAGAGACCCCAAAGACAATGTTAAGTGACTTAACAGTAAACCAAGCTTCTTAAAAGGTGCTCTAAGCGATTGTCACATACAGCAAACATCTCCTCACTATCCCCAGAACACACTGTAAAAAACATCTCACTTTCTCGCTGGCTGTCCCCTGTAAAAAAAAACGTGTCTCTATAGACAGCCCAGGGTCTACGAACAGCAACAAAAACAAACTGTGCCCACCTGCACAACGATGCATACACAAACAGTGTTCCAGCGTTCCAGCCAATAACAGACAAGAAGGATTTGTGGGTGGGGGTAAGGGAGGGGGAGGGGACGGGATGAGGAGGAGGAGGAGGGAGGGCCAAGCTAGTCTCGATTTGTTGTCAACAAGAAGTAACATCACCCACATCGCTTAGAGCAGCTTTAAGACACGGTGGCTTCATCCGTTGTAAATACTGTCGGTACCGTGAAGGCTGTCGTCACGCACACAGCACACCTTTTTATTTACTTAAAATCATACAATTTTTGAAGTTATGTAATCGCACAGCGACATCCCGATTGCGTATGTTTTACAACTGGTCTGATGGCGTGACCGCTCGTTTTGTGTCCTGTGGACTTTACTGTAGTGATGGCAACAGCCTCCCAGATCTCAGCAGTTCTTTTTGAGAGGGTATTGTCATCATAAATGATTGAAATGATTGCTAAATGGGGGGCCTGCACAATCCATCAACATGAACTAAAATTTCAAAAGAACCAAGCCCGATAATCACAAAAGTAAACCTTAAAAGCTCTATAGTTTGGACAATTGGTTATAGATGGTTATTTTGATAATACGGCGGATTTCTCACACGCCAAAAAACAACAACATGTTTCCGTCAGAAACTGTAATAAAAAGTTTAAAACTGCGTAACAGTACAAGATCTCATTAAGCAAAATCAGCGACTTGGACCTCAGTTTGACAAAGACGTTTCGAGCAGCTGCAGACTGCTGCTCCTAAGCGTTTAGTTTTGAATAGGAGAGCTGATCCAGATCCAGACACCAGGACCCAGGGCTCACAGCTCCGTCTTCTGGCCAGACAGAGGCATCTGGGGCTGGATCTCCTCGTCCGATGACACCCCTCCACCCGTCTTCTCCACTGGAGCTTTGCTCTTTTTCTTCTTCTTCGCTTTCTTCTCCTTCTTCTTCTTTTTGGTCGCCTTTTCTTCCTCCGAGCTGCCGTCTCCTCCCTCTCCTTTCTTCCCTCCCTTCTTCTTTTTCTTCTTTTTCTTGTCCTCCGCAATGGCTGCCGTGTCTCCCTTCTTCTTTGCAGTCCAGTTCTCGGTCAGACAGGCTGGACAGGAGAAAATAAGTGGTGGAAGAAATAGAGAAATAATAACATAAGAAAAAACAAAAGAAAAAAGGGCAAAGAGAGGGGAAAAAAACCTCTGTGTGTGTTTGTGTGTGTGTGTGTGTGTGTGTGTTACCTTGGTCTTGTCCTTTCAGAACGTATTTCTCACACAAAAGCTTGGTCAGGTCTTCGTCCTGGCTCCCTTTGTACCAGTCCTCAATCACGTCCTCATACTCCTCTATCATCACGTCACACTGACACACACAAGTTCGTACAAGTTGTGAAATTAATATTATACATAAGCAGTTTCCAACGTTTTGTCAATTTTCTGTGATTCTGTGCGGAATTCACACCGTAAAAAAACACGTCTTTTATTCTCAGTTGTTCAAAAATGAAGGTATCAACTGTACATAAGAGCGACACATGACACATTCATGAACACATGAAACTGTCATGACACAGTTATGACACATGAACCCTAACTTGTCATGACAAAACTGAATGAACTAAAAGAAGTGTTATGTCATAAACATTTAAACAATGTTAATGACACATTCACAACATTCTTACATTTATGTATCTACCTTCATGTAAAATGTAACCAAACTTTTTTTTTTTTATCAAATATACAAAAAACACCACATAAAGATAGTTTTTTTAGGTTCCACTGTTGACAACTGTATAAAATATAATTGCCCAGTTTTTCTTTGTGTTCTGAAGAACACAAAAAAAAAACTTTTAATTTTCAAAAACTAAACATTAGCAGATTTTCAGTCAATTCGTTAAATTCAGTGAATGTGAATGCACCTGTTTCTTAAGGTCGGCCACTTCTGCTGAAGTCTCGTTCCACAGCTCGTAGGGAATATCCATCACCACGTTCACACCTTTATTCACCAAACCATGAAGCGTGGAAAAGGTCTCGGACATGCCCTGCAGACAGATAAGACTAACTTAATTGTTCCACCGTGTGAATATTTTCTCTTGGGCCAACCCCCATGCTGCTGCCAGACACACACACATACATACATACATACACACACACACACACATAGATAGATGTTACTGAACAAACAACACAACAATGTTCCTGAAACACTAATCCCTTTGTAAAAAAAATATATAGTAAAACTAAAGCAATCCTCCCAGTCCACCTTCACCTAGACACTCAACGTAATAAAGTAGATTAACAGACTATATGTGGTTTGCCAAAATTTAATGTATGTCTTTTTAGATCATGTTTATAAAAACAAAACTCTTTTTTCCTTTAGGCAATTTTTGTGTTTTTTGTTGTTGTCCATCATCCCATCCTCTTTCAGTCACTCTGGTTTCAGATTTGTACGTGTTTGGTAACTTTTAAATAAAAAAAAAAAAAAATCACGTAATAATCGATGATTAACTTATCAGAATCAAGCATTGAATCGCGCTTAGAATCAATTCCCCTCCCTAACCACGGTATATATGATATAACAACATACATATGTACGGTACTATTGGACATGGTGGTTTTTCAGGTGTCATGTTTTCTCGAGATCACCTTCTGAATCACACACACACACACACACACAGAGACACACACAGAGACACACACACAGAGACACACACACAGACACAGACACACAGACACACAGACACACACACACACACACACACACCTTGGCAAAGCGGTTACTTCCACTTCTCTCCTTGTGTAGATTGTACTCCAACAGCCTCTGACACACATTTTCTACAACCTCGATGAATCTGAGGTCTCTGTGGAGAGAGAAAGAGACAGAGTGAGAGAGTGAGCAACCGAGAGAGTGAGAGAGAGACTGAAATTTAAAAATGTTCAGACCTTTACTGACACCATGTGTGGAGACTTTGTGTTTAGTCTGAGATCGGCGTCACAATAGCTTTTCTCATTCATTCATATCAGAGTTAGGTTTCTATTTGACTGTTGCTTTTATTTCTAGAGCAGTGTCTGGTATACTTTGAGTTTAACTGTTTAATGATGACCAGTTTCTGTCTGCATGTCCTCGGGCTGAAGCAGCTGCTAGTTTCAGAAGGTATTTCTAGAGAAAGTGTCTTGGTTGAATGATTAGCGCAGCGAGAGCCAGAACACGTATGTGGTAGTCTCAGAGAGGAAACCCGACTACAGTATAAACATCGGATTTCTCTCCACCCCTGTAAAACTCTGGATCTTGTATGTCAAGAGAGCACCTTTCGATTCCATATCATATAGCCTAAGAGTGTCACCAAATACTGATTTGATTTAGATTCCTCTATTCCCCCTCTGTTCTGTTCATTCACTGCATTTTGTTAATTGATGAAAATAAACTATTAACACTTTAAGCATTTTTTTTCATACCTGCCTAACACTTTTGCACAGTACTGTGTGTATATGTATATGTACATACATACATACATAAATATATTAAATGTATGTATATGTATATATAAATACACAATGTAATAAAACAGGTACACATCCTATGAAGTAAACAACGCCTTGTTATGGTCATAAATACATTATTTTTCTAACTGTATCCCCTTTTGTCGTTTTTTTGTTGCTGTGAACGTGTTTAGGGTCGCGTACCAACAACTGGCAGTTGAACCAATCATTCAAAATATTTAGTATCAACAATAATCCCTTAATTCTCTAAAAAAAAAAAAGAAAAAAAAATCAACAATTACCAGTCATACACTTTAAGACCTTAGCTAATGTTAGCAATTAATTACGGTTAGACAATTTTTTTTTTTGACAATTGGACAATTTTGAAATACTTGTTACAGACCTAACAAGTCCTGAATTTGAGTTCAAGTCTGTTCTGGTGCAAAGACACTTATCACACACACACACACACACACCACCAACACCAGCTCTACTGCTTCCTCAGTCTATAATAAGGAACTGAACCGGACCAAGTTCCTGTCCCCTGCTGCCCGAGTGTGTGTGTGTGGGTGTGTGTGTGTGTGTGTGTGTGTGTGTGTGTGTGTGTGTGTGTGTGTGTCAAAGATAATCCTCTCATCCACCAACAGCAGGGTTGGAGGTTTTCCACTGCGAAACAAAGCTAAAGTATCCATTATTATTATGATTTACAAAATCATGCTGACAATTATTAGGCTTGAATAGCTTAGTATTCTATGCAAAAAGGGGAACTTTGTTCTGCTTTGTAGACTGCAACACCTCATGTAGAATCACCACATTTAACACCACACACACACTTACGACTTGACATATTTGACTGGCGGCGCCCCCTTGCCGTCTATGAAGTTGTAGTTTGTGTCGATGACTTCCTTGGTCTTCCCCGTCTCATGGAACGCCGACTTCATCTCAATGCTGACAAACTTACAGACTGGAGAAGGAGATGGAGGGAGGGGGGGGGGGAGAGAGAGAGAGAAAGAGAGACGGCTGGCCAATTAATCACATTTTATTTTCTATTACTATTTTGGCTTACGATCATGAAAACTAGAAAAGATTACTCTGTTTCACAGTGATGCTCTTGTTTTAATAAATAAATTCGGTTCAGCCCCTGTTAACTGAATAGAATTGGTTGACTACATATACTTTACCATAAATGTCGAATTAAATCTTATTTTTCAATTTTTGTATGTTATTTATTTAAAAAAATACATTTACAGTACATATATACACACACAAACAAACACACACACATTTACTTTATATGCTTTTAAACCTTTTTTTGTCACGTTTAAAAATGCATGATTTTTTTAAAGTTAATGAGTAATCACGTTAAATAATCTACTACAGAAGTCGTCAACATGGGGTCCTCAGAGTCACTGCAGGGGGGCTTCCAAATGATTCATTTTTGAACGTTTATTGAAAGATTAAAGCTTTAACATGATTCCAACATGTTATTAGCTATTAGAAATTCCTGCTTACTGGCCCATAGGTGGGGTTAGTCACTAAGGAAGCCCAGATACGGGTCACCCCAAAGAATAGACCGTTCCACATCATCACACGGGGGTCGTAGTAGTACCTCAGTCTGTAGAGAGTAGGGCTGGGAACCGGAGGGTCGCTGGTTCAGGTCCCCAGACAGACCAAAGTATGGTGGTGGACTGGTGCAAATAGGTGCCAGTTCACCTCTAGGCCCTGCCAAGGTGCTCTTGAGCAATGCACCAAACCCCCAACTGCTTGTGGCGCCTTTCCATGGGCAACCCCCCCCCCACACACACACACACTCTGATATCTCTTTATTTAGTGCATGTGTAGGTACTGAGCATGTGAGTGTAATTCTGCCCTGTGTGTAATAAATAAAATTGTAATTTCCCTTTGAAGGATTAATAAAGCATACATTATTGTTATTATTATTATTATTATGATGATTTATAAAAACATGCCGACAATTATTAGGCTTGAATAGCTTAATACAAAAGTATTTTATACAAAAAAGGGAATGTATAAAGGCTTTAGGTAAAATGTATTGTAGAAACTGTTTAATATACAACCTAATTTTACACAATATACGTAGTAGGGGGTCCCTGCTCTGTCTCTGAATGTTGAAGACCCCTGATCTAATGTATTGACAAAAAGAACTGGAATACCTGATGGAGGAGCCTGAAGAAGAGCTGCATCAATGTGCAGGACAACAAAAATAGTTTTTTTTAATTAAAAAAAAAAATTTGAAAAAAAAAAATTAAAATTTGTTTAAAAATTAAAGAACATAAACCTATTTCTGGCACAACCTCTAAATAAAATCCTCGTTTAACCTGAAGATGAGAATAATATGAACACTTTAAAAGAGGTCTTAAGATGTTTTTCTTTGCTCAAAATCATGGCATGTTACATTTTACCATTCGGTCTTATTAACTATTTAGAGGAATTATACTGAGATTTATTGCCAGAGTATGTTTTCACTTGCATGCATTTAGCCTTGGTGTGTTATGTGCATACATTAAACATATGGAAATAGGAGAAACAGAGCAAAGTACCCCGTTTGGATCTACTAATATTATTATGGACATGGATGATTTAACTGAGTGTAAACAGGGATTCTAGGGATATTATTGTCAATGTGAGCCGGTAGACAGTGAAACCACAGTGGCACTTCTCCATCCTCCCTCTGCTGAGGCCACCCTGGAGGTCCTCGGACCCTGTTTTGAGAACCAGACGAAGCTAACAGTCAGTTACCTTCACACTTGTTAGCAAGATGAACCCAGTCGTCATCCCCTCCAGTCTTATCTGCTCCGACCGACAGAAACACCGAGAGAAACAAGCACGCCGCCAAAAGCATCTCGTGGGCTCCGTCTGACACTTTATCTACTCAGAAAAGTGGGCTTGTACTTAAAATGAAGCTGAAAAGACCGTCATATTTCAGTTTCTACATCATATTCTGGTCCATCACAGCAGCTCGCCGCAGCTGCAACAAAATCAAGAAGTGATCACTTCCGCTTTGCGCGCAACACGACCCTCAATCCGGGCCAATCAGAGAGGTAGAAGTGGCAGCAGCAGGACCAATGAGAAGCAGAGGAGGGCCAGAGAGAAGGATAGACCTACATTAAGAGGTATCACTCTGCGCCTATTTCATGACACAACAATAACAGGAGGTGAATCTATCGCCTACTTGAGTATTTCCCTTTTATGCTAATTGTACATCTCGGCGGTAAATATTATACTTTTTAATCTACTACAAACCATTTATAACCCGATGTGTGTTGATGCTGAATGTTTGTGATAAACTGAAAGATGTCTTAAGCTCTTTAAAATGCCGGGAAAAGATGTAGATTAAACTAGCCAACAGTATACTGTGTAAATGGCACCTTTGCAGAGTTACTTACTTTATTTATTCATACATCAGCGCCAGCACACATGAATTAATATCATTAGATTCAGCCAAAAGGATGGTTTTCATTTAAAGTCCCAGACAGTCAGTCTCCCATTGCTAAACCTTCTTCATCATTGCACATTTCTATTTTCTAATGAGTGGCTCCTCCTGTTTCTACATTATCTTTGGCTTCAGTGCTATTAGTTGTTTTGCAGTTTTCAGTTTCATCCAACAGAGGGGGCCATGCACATGCCTAAAGCGCAGTAAGTTATCATTGCTATGCAACATGAAATAGAAATCAAACCCTGTGTGTGTGTGTGTGTGTGTGTGTGTGTGTGTGTGTGTGTGTGTCTGTGTGCGTGTGTGTGTGTCTGTGTGTGTGTGTGTGTGTGTGTGTGTGTGTGTGTGTGCTGCTCATCCAGCATTATAGTTATCAGAGTACTGATATGTCGAGGTTGGGGTTGCTGGACATGATTAGCTATAAGCCTTCAACCAGCTGCTCGCCACATGCCAATAGGCGTGTGTTAGTGTGACTTTTAAGTGCAACAAAACAGATAGGAGGAAAAAATAATACAAGAATTGTTACATTCAACAATGAAAATAATCATTAGTTAATAATGAGCCACCTACAGCGCACACTGGACACTTCAATGAGACTATTCCGCCATTCCATCCATAAAAATAGCATCTCAAACATTACATAAATAGCAATTAAAAAACAAAAACAGATCAAGTGTCCAGTCAACAGTTTAATCTCTTTTTCAAGTGGTATTTGCGGCAGTCTAGCCTATGTTAGACTGCAGGTAACCATAGCAACAATGCTACTTTGACAGTTAATTCAGTCGTGTTGAAACCTAAAATATATATATTTTTTTAAGCTGGTGATTTCTGGTTTGTTTTGGTTTATAAACACAATTTAATGACTTTATCTAGAACCTGGTCCTGAATGATCTCTCATTAAAACAAGATTTTACACACGGCCCTAAACGATTACAATTCTGATGTTGTAATCAGACTGGGCCTTCACCTCTATTGTTATTATATTATCCAACAATGTCTCTGGGATCTATTGGCCAATTTGCCCATCAGCCAATGATCATTTTCCTGTTTTTTCTTCTAAGGCAGGATCTTTGATTGTCTGCTGCTTAACAATTTTTAAACCTATTTTATATAATTTTCGTTATCAAGTAAAGCATCTGCAGTCTTGCATTGCTGGTGGTGTCTTTCCTGATTGATTTTGCTTTAGGTGTATTTACACTCCACTACATCAATGCTTAAATATTCCAACATATCACTTCAAAGTGTTAAGTAAAAGTTTCAGTTTTTGCAGTTTCTTGAAAACAACGGAGGACCCCAGTATGTTCCCTGAGGAACTCCTTCACACACATGTCATAAAGTCTCTCCTCACTCCTCAACTCTTCATCAGAAACAGGTTTATTCAAGTTCCCATTTGAAGAATTAAGCTCTGTATTTTGTGTCTATTGTTGTTGTACAATAAACACAGTAAGAGAAAAGCAAGTACTGCAAAAGTCGAGAAGTAAAAATATTTAATCGAAATTTACGATAAAAAAATATATGTTTAAAAATGTGAAGAGCAGTGTTTAAAATGAATGTACAATGTGCAAAAGATTGACAAAAAAATTCTCAAATTACCACGGTATAAATGTGCAATATGCAAAAAAGATTAACCTGTGGAGGGGGAACGTTGTGTGTGTTGTGTGTGTGTGCATCCTATGTGTTTGAGTGCATTTATGTGTGCATATAAGAGCATAAAGTGATGTGTTCCACAGTAAGATAAGAGTGTTTCTCACTAGTTCAATAATAGTCCAGTTTTTCTGAGAGGTGCTTCAGTTTACTGCTGCCTGCCAAAAGGACAGCCAGCTTATCATTACACACACACACACACACACACACACACACACACACACACACACACACACACACACACACACACACACACACACACACACAGATCACTCTGTGTCTCATAGCAGAACTTGACACTGAGTTGGTGGAGGGGAGGTTGATGTAGAGAGAGAAAGAGAGATGAAAGCTGGTTTTTATTCAGCAGTGCAGCCCACACATTGGGCAAGCAAGGGCTTTGTTAAAAAAACTCTCATCTCTCTCTCCCTTGCTCTCCTATTCAGCTGTTCCTTGAATAAAACAATAATGCATTCAGATTATGTAGCAGGTTGTTGAAAAAGATCACTCGCTCAACACATAAGGTACAAAACGAGGCATCTTTTTACAGTTAAAACCAATACGCATGGACACAAACGGAAACAGTGACACTAACCTGTTCACTAAAAGCATCCCACACCACAGAGAGGACAGAGGGAACCGAGGTTAGAGCCTTTGTATTTAAACAACATGTTTTAATTAAAACATGCATTGGCAATCTGAATGCTCCTCTTTTTTTATACAATATCAGTAAAATGTAAGACCTGGCTAAGGTGCTGCAGCTCAGCCTGGTAGCCAATTTCGTCCAGTGATTGCTCGCGGTATTTCAACTGAAAATCCCCCTGCGGCCCAAAATTATTTTCCCCGTAGGCCACCACTGTAAAAGAGACCTTGGTACTGTTATCAGTCAATTAATAACTCTTTCTATTATGAATTATGACATTTTTGTAAAACTTTCCTCAGGCCAAGAAAAGTGATTTAAAAACCTGTCGGTGAAGTTAAATCGAAAGCTAGAAACTCTATTTGGCATACGCACCATGTGATCGATTCTGATTGGACAGAATAGGTGCCATCTTTGGATCTGGTATCCATATTCTTATTAAACATCCATGCTTCAATCTCACACAGAAGCAAACAAAGCAGGCCTCTTTTTATAAGTCAATAACGATAGTTTTTGGTGGCTTGAAAGAAGATTGTCTATATATTCTGACTTTATAATGTGCCCAGCTGACTCATTTTTTAACCCTAATCAAAGGAGTCTTAAATGTGCACATGGTGGCTCCATGCATGATGTTGTGCTAAAACACTGTGGCTTTATTGTCTAACAACCCGGTCTCAGGCCAGTTCTTGAAATTATCACGTTATTTTGATTTGTTAATTCGATTTTCTTGTTTGCATGTCACATTAATAAACATTACTGAAGATTAAAAAAAATCATATAAATCAATAAAAATCTATTCCACATCACAGTACACGTACACATCCGCTATCCTACGAGTCATCTGAGGAAATCCACTGCACCTGACGTGATTACCAAGGACTCTGACTACGTGTGGCATTAGAAAACACGTTTTCTCAGTTTTATGGCGAGCAGGTTTCTTACAACTCGCTGCTCTCGCTCTGTCAGAGGAGACAGTCAGGCAGAGTGAGTGCTCGTCTCAAAATGTGACTAAAAATAGCCCGAGCTGCAGAGCTGGAGCAGACAAAGCAAGTGTTCCTGTTAAATGTCACTTTTTAAGCAATTTTAATGTGTAGCTTCTCTTTATAGACTTTATAGACTAGCAACAAGGGTTCATTTTAATAACACATGTCAACATATCGCTCATTTACTAGAGTACGACAGATCAGAAGAGACATCAAATAAAGAGTCGGACCACAGCTCAGTTTTCTAAGGATGCCTTTATTAAAGAGTCAACAACGTGCGCTAGCTGTCCAGTTCTAGAAAAATAACACAGTCATAAATTCATCCATGTAGAAATCCAAAAAAACAAACAAGAAAACAAGGACAGGTTTTTATTTTTAAAGCTCAAAATCCCTTTAGAATAGGTGAGAGGGGGAACCTGAATGATGGCGTATATATGTTCTCTGTGTTTGTCAGTGGGTGTGATGAGTAGCTGCCCCACCATATTTGGGCCTTTTTTTTTAAAGGTACAATAAGTCAGAGTTTTACTCTTCAGCAACAAAATGACCACAACATATGAGCTGGGATTGGATTATTAATCGATACAAAGAACTGAAAAATTACTCCACTAGCTCTTCTGGCTTCTTCCATTTTGTTTTGAGATTTATATTTTAGAGGTTGCAGATCCGTTTTTGATCCTTTAATGTTACAAGTGCTGTTTGGTGTTTCACAGTGTTTTATTTCCGCTTCCACAGCTGGTTGGAATTCGGCGAATTTCTCATTCAGAGAAAAACAAGCCAACCAATAAAATAAGATAATTATCAGTGTTTGTCTTGAAGCGAAAGGTTTGAATGCGGATAATTGGCTCCAAATATTAGTTTTTTCGTTTAGTTTCGGAATTTGAGGGTTAGTGCCACTGTGATACAGTTAAACAACTGTTTTTTTTACTTCACAGACTCTATTGGATGGTGTCTAATTTTGATTGTCACATCTTACCCCCCCACAAGAAAACATTTAGTGTCCTTATGCAACATTGTTTCTGTTTTATAAATACAAATATTCAGTAGTGTTCACGTGTTGTAGCTGCATTTGAATGGACAGCACATTTGTGTTGTGCATGTTTGTGTGTGTGTGTGTGTGTGTGTGTGTGTGTGTGTGTAACCGTGCAGGTGGTCCGTTCTAATGTATTCATCTTCACACACCTGAGATCCATAATGCTCCACACGATTGTTGTCCTCAGTTGCCTTGGAGGCAGCGTGAAGCCACAAAGGACTGTTAGCGCTCTGTGTGTGTGTGATTCACATTACACAGATCACACAGAGTTATGAAAGTGTACTGGAGGCTGCAGCCGCCTCGAGCAACATACAGTCAAACCTGCAGCTGGTCAGTAGTGGTTACATGTCTGTCTGTCTGTGTGTGTGTGTGTGTGTGTGTGTGTGTATATATGTGTGTGTCTGTCTGTGTGTGTGTGTGTGTTTATATTTTCATCTGTCCATCTTTAGAAGATACATAATCTTCAACGATGCTCCATTTGGTTCTCTATTGCATAGTTCCTCTTTCTACGCACACACAGTGCACAGATTTTATTGTAATAACTACATATCAATAAAAGAAAATAGAATTGAGTGATAGATTCTGGCTGGATCAATAATCTCTGTGTCACACACACACACACACTCTGCAGCGGGTTAAAAACACTCACAGGAGGATCACACTGGCGTAATCCATATTGATCAGAGGGCTTGATTATCAGTCCCATGTGTGCGATAGGTGTGCGATAGGTGTGTGTGTGTGTGTGTGTGTGTGTGTGTGTTAGCCCTGGAGACAGTTATCCTTTTAATCGACCAAGGGTTGGGGTTAGTTAGGGTCAGTTCCTTTTCTCGGTTTCAAAATAAATCTTGCTCCGGCTCAACAACAGAAAAGACACTGTTGTCTACATGTGTTTGATGGAGGTGCTCCTCTCAGCCCGCCGTTATCTCGACAGATGATGAGGTAAGATGATTTCTGAACCCTCTTGCACGGTTCATGCGTGGCATTGCGTGCCCCTCATTATGGGGAGGTGACATGCAGTCTGGTTGCCGTGGTAACTAAACAAATTCCGCCCCCCCCATCCTGTTCTCTGGTTTATCTGTCAGTTGCAGTCTTCATGTGTGTTGTTGAGATGACGTGGATATTAGTAGGGCTCGACTAAAGAAATTCTTAGTCGACTAACACTCGTTTGATTTTGACTTATCGATAACTTGATTTCATCGACAGATCTGTGCGTTGTTGAGATCTGATTGGACAGATAGTCTAGCTAGCTGTCTGGATTTACCCTGCAGAGATCTGAGGAGCAGGTAACCAGAGTCCTCAGAAATCCACCATTAGCATTTTAGAATGCCAAAACAAAGAAAGAGGAAGGAAATTAGAAGCATTCCTGAATTAGAGCCGGATTGCGTTCTGACCTAAAATGAACCAATCTCTAATAATAATAATAATCATAAATAAATAGTAAATGTTATTTGTAGAGCACTTCTCATTGACAAATCCATCCCAAAGTGCTACAGGAGATTAAAATTAGGGTAAAAAACTGAACAAAGCTAAGAAATAAAGAAAAACAATTACCCAAATACAGATTTATGAGAAAGCTTGCTTAAAACACAATGTTTTTATGGGCTTCTTGAAAGAGTGGTTGGTTTGTGGAGCCCTCGGGGGGTCTGGGAGGTGCGGCTGAGCAGAAAGCCCAATCGCCCATGGTGCGGAGCTTGGTCCTGTGGGGGTGAACTCTAGTGCACTTGGAAGCAAACCAAGACCGCATTTTCAAGGGGACCAGAGTTCGGTTGTTTGTTCCGCACCAGAGTTTGAATGAGCTTACACACCAGCCTCAAAACAAAGTGCATTCTGCAATGAAACGCTTCAGGGCTCGTTAAAATGGACCAAACAGCTCAGGTGTGAAAGCAGTCTTAGTTGAATGAGAGCAGAAAGATGACTAATTGACTAATTGACAAAGGTACGCTTGGATTTTTCTAGGTGTGAAACCAAGCCAAACTATAACCTATGGAGGTATTTGCATGAAATGTTTTTCATGACTTAGGGATAGGGGTTAAGATGAGGGTAAAGAAATTACTTGTGCAGTAAATGTCAGATCCTTTAAGACTTTTACTCAAATAAAATTCTAAAAGGTAACTTTAACTTCTACTAAAGTGATTTTCTGCTAAAATACCTGCACTGTTACTCATTGCTTTCAAGTCCTTTATTCAAGACTGTATATAAGTTGCTACAAAGAAGCTGGGCCGAGTTCAGAACCCATCCACCTCTCCACCTGGACTCTTTATTCCCCTTCTCCGTTAGACACAATCTTTCTCCTAATACAGCCGCGTACTCCTCCTGTAGCTCCGACCTCCGACCTCCTGATTATTACGGGTTGTACTTAGTGTCTTCATCAATCATAGGTAACGTGCAATAAACCAATCAGAGTGTCCTCTCCCATTCCTATTAAAAGCTAGGCACGTATGTACCTCGGCACATTGCTATTATGATGGCGGATTTGCACCGTAATATTTGTATTTGTAATCTTTTTAATCATCTGCATGTTTGTGTAACAAGGATAGTGTACACACGCTGTGCACAAGCCTAGGTGCATGTTACTAATGCTGTAATAATTCTGTAAACACAGAGTAACTATATGATAGCTTTTGAGTCATGTTTCATTAAACATTCACCCTCATCTCTATCTGTCTGCTGTTTGGTGCTGGGCAGGTTTGTGTATTGAGTTTAACAGAGATTTCTGATGAACCAAGCAAAGTTGATGAGGACGAAGAATGGTCGGAAAAATAATAATGGAGCTAAAAGGACAGCAGATTTAAGAGTTTGCCACCACAGAATTTCCCAATGAGGGAGAAAGAGTATCTGCTTCCAACCCCTTTATTACTTTTTATGTTGGAAAACCATGTTAAACTAATTATTAATCATGGTAGAGTATTTATACATAGTTTAAAACGTGTCTGGAAGGTTCGTTTAGGCAAAAAACCTTTGGTTAAAGCTGGAAAAAGATGATATTGAAAAAACTATGGGTAAGAAAATAAAGTTACTAATTTTTGGAGTTCCTCTGGGAAATGGGGTAGGTAATGTAGGTCATTTCACAGTTCTTTTGTTTTTCTGGAGAGGAATATCTGGTGGTTAAAGTAAGGGTTAAAGTTAGAGGTCTGTCGCTCCGTGTTGCTGGTCGGCTGTAGAAGGACATGAAATGGATCGTTAAAAAAAAATAAAAAAGAGATGGGTGTCATCACCAACTGCTGCGTCCACGCTGCAGGCACCAGGATGCCCGGCAGCGCTTGATTTTTCTGGCTCTGGACGTGACACTGTAATTACAGGATGTCAAGCGGTGTAAGCGGGTCTCCATGGCTACACCTTGACATTTTGGGATGTTGATTTGTCGGAAAGGGTTAAAGCCTTCTGCTGCCACCGCTGATGCCAAGGCAGCTGGTGGTGAGGTCACAGCGTCTGCCGTAGACCCGAGTCTGTGTGTGTGTGTGTGTGTGTGTGTCTGTGTGTGTGTGTGTGTGTGTGTGTGTGTGTGTGTGTGTGTGTGTGTGTGTGTGTGTGTGTGTGTGTGTGTGTGGATTGTATGGGGAAGGAAAAGAAAGAAAGGTATGGAGAAATAAAATTGGCAAAATAATTGAGAGAAAGAGAAAGAAGAGGGAGACTCTGGAGAAATATCATAAAGGGCAAGACATTTGGTCAGGAGCTACTCATCATCCCAAGTGTGTGTTTGTATGTATATATGTGTGTGTGTGTGTGTGTGTATGTGTGTGTGGGTGTGTGTGTTGCAGGTAACGGGTTTTTTTGTTGATCAAACATGCATAACTTCTCTATTTTTGCCTCTGACACAATAATCGAGTAAAATTCAAAAGCCTCTGCTCATGCCAACTTTTTGAAGTCGCAGCGCCGAGCGACTTCAAGAGAGAGAGAGAGAGAAAAATCATGATGACATTCTGGTGAAATTTCCCTTTTTTAAACAGATTTCCCAGATACAAAGGCAAAAGCGACTCTGCTCTCTCCGTCTGCACCTCATTCACTCTGTCCATTCAATCTGTCCTTCAATCCTCTTCTTCCCTTTTGTCTTTACCTCCCGTTAGTCCTCCTATCCTCTGTCCTCCTTTTTTCTCTCCTTACCACGCATTCACACATCCATCATCCCTCCTCCTCACAATAAATATCACTGTATATTTGTATTCATCAGGTTAAAGTGTACGTATTAAGGAAGAGCTGAACGAGAAGCCAGGATATCGTAGGCAACTCAAATAGAAGCAAAGTCTTTAGAAACCAGAATAGTCCTCATTACCAGATGTCTCTTATTATTATTATTATTATCGTTATTATTATTACTAGTATAACTGATATTAGGATAAAATAAAGTTCCTTGGCCCTTGTTGATGCAGAGAGAGAGGGTGCAGCAGAGCAATGGTTCCATGGCGTCCCCTTTCATCCCAGAGATTCGGTTAAATCCATCAAATTCCACCGTTAAAGGGGACGTTATTCCAGCGGCTCATTCCATTTGGCTGAAGGTGAAGTGAACTGAGGTTCAAGGTAGCTCCGTTTAAATCCCTGTGGTTTTAAGAGGATTTAATTCCATTGTTATTCCGCTGCAGATCTGAAGTTTGTTTAAAGGGAAAGAAGAAATCATGTGTCCAGAAAACCAAAACAGGGCCTATTGACGATATTTCCCTTCTGAACAGTCACTTTGGTCTCCTCATACTTCCGTAATATTCATGCCTGATGAATCTCCCGGAGAAAAGAAGACACATTTGTACCCTTTTAAATCTCCTCCGTTGTTCTCTTGTGCCATGCGTGGAAAATGGCAGACGCTGATAAAGACAGTTTGCTGTGGTTTTGAGATTAACAAAGAAGACATGTAAAAGACAAGTGTTACTCCAAGTGTTAAGAAATTTTTAACTACGGGTTTATACTGAGCGTAAAACCTTCCCAGAGACTATCTGCGGGTGTGATGGTATCGGCATGTGAAGCCTAAAGCAGGAAAGGCTCAGGGGAACAGAAAGTATGCAGGGCGTCTAACAACATGGCAATTCCTTTTAAATCGTTCTCAGTCCGGGTTTTACAGTAAATAAATGTCATGAATCTCACTGAGAAAGATCATCTGAGTGGCTTGAAAAGCACTCTGAAGTGACCGCTGACTGGCGGGTTACTTTGGTAGCTCTCTCGCTCTCTAGCTAGCTAGCCCACTCTGTATAGCTAGTGACGGGCATTCTTTGCACACTGAAAGTGGACAATGATGTGTCCGTGCCATATTCCAACCAGATGATGTCAAACTGTCTTTATGAACATCTGTCCGGATCTCTTCTGTCCTGGCTCGAGTCACCAGAACCATCACTGATACCGCTCGGTGACTTCTCGCCCCTCCACCACCCCTCTCTCTCTGTCTCTCTCCCTCTGAACGTGTTCAGCCATTCTGCAAACAAAGAAAAACTGTTTGGTTGTCCTTCTCTCCTATAGCTGCGTGGTGACAGAGTCCTCTATGACCTCACAGCTGTCCTCTGTGACATCGTCGCAGGGTCCCATATACCCGCCAATCATCATCAGCCCTCCTCTTCTTGACCCTCCTCCGTTCACGTCGCCCTCGCCCACTCCTCCCGCGCCTCCCTGGAAAATGTCCTCGCTGGAGTCCAGGAGGCGCGAGCTGGACTCGGACATGTTGGAAGCACAGTGTAGGGATTGGCAGGGGCACGGGGGCGGCAGGGGCAGTGCCAGAAGCGAGTCCCGCCCGTTCGCTCTCCGCGGGGATAACGAAGGGTTACTGACGTCGACCGAGCGGCCCACCTCGTTCAGGCGGGTTTCGCTTCGGGTCACGCCGCTGAGTCCGAAGTCGGAGTGAGAGCTGCCCAGGGGGCGGAGCAACCCGTCGGAGATGGTGTAGGAGGGCGGGGACTGGAGCGGGAGAGGCATGGGCGGGGATCTGCGTTTGGAGCGCGAGAACAGGTAGGAGAGGCGCTTGAAAGAGTCCGTCTTAGATCCCGGAGCCGAGAGGCGCTGCAGGCGGGTCCTGGTGCGAGCAAACGACGAGGAGAAGGACGAGGAGAAGGATGAAGATGGGCAGGGAAGGGTGGTGGAGGAGGAGGAGGATGGAGTGATGACGCTCGTCTTTAGCCCGTTGCTCTTTGGTTTCCCCTCCTCGTCCTCCTCCTCTTTCCCCCATCGGACGCCCTCCTCTAGCTCCTCCTCCAGCTCCTCCTCCTCTTCCCCTTCTCCCTCTCCCTCTCTATCTGTCTGGGTCAGCCCGGAAATTGAGCGCACCAGGGCGGACACGCCAAGCGTTGGTGACCCCGCTTCGCCCTCCACCGGGGTCACGAACGTCACGCTCTTTGACCTCGGGCATCCGCCTGCGCCGTCACCCGACTCGCTGTCGTCCTCCGATGCCATGGCGCCGTCGTCTCGAGCTGCCTCACTGGAGGAGGAGTAGTGTCGCCGGGGAGGGCGCCGGTTGCCTAGGAGATCCAGGACCTCGTAGCGGAAACTGGAGATGTCCTGCTTCAACTCCTGGAAAGAGACCGAGACAACTGGTGTCATTAAATGTAAATACCACTGATATTTAAAATGAGTTCTGTTAGTGAGGAGAAGTTAAATCTCTCTTCTTTACTTGACAGTATTTTATACTTAACAAAGATAAGAGAAGAGAGATGAAATGTGTTGAGAGAGAAAGTTAATATAAATCAATAGTGGAGGAAAACAACATGCTCTTTTAGGAAGGCTGCTTTCAGGAAGTTCATTCAAAAAGCTTGAAATATCTGGCATTCTGGGAGAAAAAAACAGAGGAAGAAGAGGGTGAGGAGGGGAAGTGGAAGAGATGAGTCTGGTGACTGAATGAGAGACGGGAGGTGAACCATCAGTTCCGAGAGGCAGAGAGGGTGAAGAGGAGGGTAAGGACTCAGGAGGATGGGGGTGAAGAGAAAGAGAGATCGAGGTCAAGAGACAAGCAAAAGAGAGAGAGAGAGAGAGTGAGCAGATAAGTGGAGCAAGTGGGGACTGACGAGAGAGGAGGAAAAAAAATCACTTTAACAAAATAAACTCACTTCATAAAATAGTGTACTCTTTGTTGTAATGTTACCTAAAGAGTAATGTAAGTATTTTTTTTAGAGTTTATGTTGTATTAATTTTAAAGGGTTGTACCTCTTGTGTGATACATTAGGATTGTCTCTGCCTCTGAATCCAACGCTATAACAGTGTGGTCTTTCATTTTGTGGTGTTTGTTCTTTCATCTTTCTTTTTTTTTTTTTTAAACAAACGCACCGCATGTTCAGTTTCACTGAGCACAGTGTGGAAATTATTTTCATTTTGATTCAATTCAGTTTGCTAACAACTTGAACTCAGCCTGTAGCTTAATTACGGCATCAGATCATTACCATGGATGGAGACGTAAACATTCAATCTGTTGACTTCTATGGCTACTCACCTGCTTCTTTCTCTCCCCGACGACCTACGGGCCAAATAATGAATCCTTTTGTTCTTTACCATACGATCACAGCCACCTTGCTCCTTTTTCGCTTGCCATATGTCGCACATGTGGCTTTATTCCTCCGAGAATAAAACTCGGTGATTTACTGCGACATGCACCTGATGTTAGATACACATTTTAAACACACTCTCTGCCTATTTATAACTACTCGGTTACACACACAAACACACACACACAGCGTGAAAGTGATTCAGCTCCATGTGCACCTGATGTTGTTTTTGTGTTGAAAAGCCCAAAGGAACTTTCCACTTCAAAGCCCAGGCTGGGCTCCAGATGCATCATGGGAAACAGGCTCTGGAGCTAAAACAGTTTGGAATACAGTAATTTACGACTCGGAGGATTTGACTTGAATCTCTCCTCAAGGATAATCGACTGAGCTGTTGGTATCGATGAGAGCTGTGGATTTGCAGCAGGAGACGAGGAGAAAATAAATGAATCTTTTCATCTTTGAATAAATCTTTGTTTAAACTCTTCAGTGTTTGAGCTGAGAGAAGCCAGACAACCTTTTTGTTGCTCTATTTATTTTCGCCATCATCTGTTTCTTATGTAGATTTCCATAAGCCGTCACCGTGACAGCAGTTGTGAGTCATCAGTAGTTTCCACCTTCAACAAAAAAAGGACCCACCTTAAAGTTCTCCTCCGTTAGTCCCTCGTCCGTCTTGGCGCTGCGGATCATGGCTGCCACGTACCTCTTCACCAGGCTCCGGATCACTTCCTGTTGGAGACAGTCACCATGGTTACTTACATGGTTACTTTACTGTCTTGGTATCTCATTATTCGCCCTTTTTTGCTGTCAGAAAAGTGAGTACAGATTTATATTTTATGGGTCTGTACTTTGCTATTAAATGTTTTCCTGGAACGAACTATCTTACGTGTTGTACACTTTAAATATACGGGCGTATATTAAATATACCTGTCTCGTAGCGTGGATACGTGCCCTATGGTACATCTGGCCATTCAGACAGGACGCGTATTACTACGCACCGGTCACAAAGTTATCCTCCCCCCCCCCCCCCCCCCCCCCCCCCCCCCCCCCCTCGCTCTCTCTCCAACAGAAAGAGACAGTATGAGTGGGGTGTTTTATTTTGAAAGGGTTTTATTTTGGTAAAGTGTCCGGCTGCACTGCGGTCTTCCTGCCTGGCTTGACACATCCGCTCGCTTCTCGTGCAAGAAATAAAGGAGAAGCCGAAACTCTCGCTGCAGCACGCGGGTCGATGGGTATGAATGGACAGATTGACTAATATGTGCGCAAAATAGAAATAATAGCCGCGCTACGCAGCTATACGCTTACGTGCCCGGTGTGTTTTGGCTGTTAGGCTGCATTTGAAAACCTCTGATATAATATTTAAGTGGGATCATTTTCTTTTGTACTGTAAATATTGTGACGATTTAAGATTAAATATCTTGTCATACATCGGAATAGTTGCTTATTTTTGGTGTTTAAGATTCAATCAGTTCATTTTAAATGAAGGCGACTGACTATTAGCATTAGCACTACTAGCATTTACGCTGATTTCTCCACTGTTATAATGCACATGTCCATATCAACGATTTATGAATTTTGATTTATGAAAATGGCTCAAATTGGTCTTCTTTATTTGTTTGGTCTTCTGATGGTTAGGTTTAAAATTGTATACACTTTCATGAATTTGTAGTGTTCCCTAATCCTATTTTAGGCAGGTTCTATTAAATCATACTAAAAAACATTCATATATTTTTTTCCAGGAAACATTTATGGAAATTTAGGAAAACATTTTTCTCAAATATTTAGGGATTAAATAAAAATGGAACGAATAATTTCCAATCATTATTGTCAGTGTTTTTAATGGTTATGTATACGACTATTACTGTGTGATCATTTACTCAAACGGCTCAAACACACAACGTGCTACTTCAGAATATTTCATCACAACACATTAATTGAAATGATATTATCTCATTAAGTAATCAGCCAATGAGGCGGATGACCCTCATAATTTAAAGACCAAAGACAAATTTCACCAGCATTTGGTGCTCAGTGGGCGGTAATACACACACACACACACACACACACACACACACACACACACACACACACACACACACACACACACACACACACACACACACACACACACACACACAGCATCCTCCCACAGTCAACACCTGTGACTGCCAAACGGGACGGTCTGGCATGCTGTCACTCTCCGCCTCTGCCAGAACACACCACACACTGTGAAAGTGAAGGGCAGATTCCTACTAACAATTCTGTCAAAGCAACAATCAGCGCTGCCAAACACAAAGTCCTGGCGTTCCTGCGTCTGTAGTTGCTGCCAGTGCTGAGGTGTCAAAATACAAGAGATCCATCTAGGCTGATTCGCCGCACAAATACTTAAAAAAATCCTCCCAAAAACTGGACATACTAGACAGAATACTAGTTGTGGCTGCCAAGAACAATATGTGTTTCTGAAGAGTTTAAAAACTTATATTAGAGTACACGGTGTACTGACACAACCTGGAATACACTCCTACATCACTGCAGCAGGGTGAGGAGATGAACCACTTGAGGTCAGCACAAGAAGGTTGTTGTTAAGCCGCCTACAGATAATCAGCAGTTAAACAGCCAGGTAGGAACCAAAGCATAGAGCAGACCCGTCAGGGGCCAAACTCCGTGCAGATATGTCATCAGCGCTTCTGGCTGCCTCTTTATCTTAGTGGTTGTGCCTTGAGAGGTCAGCGGCAAATTAGAGCGATGCGCCATGCTGAGGGTATCGCTTCGTCCGAGTTGCGTCCACCGCTCTCCCCAGCCTCGTGTCGTAGATATCTGCAGCTGCCAGACTCTCTTGTGTGGTGTCGGTATTGGCTCCCAGGAAACAGGCGGTAAGCTCCAGGTCCTGCAGCCGCCGACGGCCCCTGCTACCGGCTGCAGCTTCTCTCCGTCTGACAGCACACGCATTTAAAGTTCTGAATTCCCAGGTATGTATACGTAAGTAGTAAGTATGTTAAAAAACATTATAGTAGGGCGCCTGTGTAGCTCACCTGGTAGAGCGCACGCCCATATATAGACGTTTACTCCTCGACGAAGCGGATGCGGGTTCAACTTTGACCTGCAGCCCTTTGCTGCCTGTCATTCCCTCTCTCCCCCTTTATGTGTTCAGCTGTCCTATACAAATAAAGGCCTAAAATGCCTCAAAAATAACCTAAATAACATAATAGAATAGCATGTTGAAAAAAAAGTCACAAAAGATCCTGCTGACCATCTTTCCAAACAGCTGCTGCTGCCGGCCGCAGGGTTCTCCGCCTCCTCGCCAAGATCTCAGACTGGATCTGGGTCTGTCCGTGGCAGGCTGGTCGCTGCCAAAGCCTCTGTTTTTGGAGTTTAAGCTGAAGGAGTTACATCCGATTTTGCGGGGAATTGGACCCGGTGGCAAGCATTAAGAATAACAATATACAAGTTCCAAAAGTTACTTTTTTATCCACCAGCCAAATGGCTAGTGAATGATCCAATTTTAACAGCTACTCAATAGAAAACCATTGTTTTGTTAGCTGGAGGATGAAGCAAATCCAACCAGGTACTTGCATATTTTACCAGCATTTGCTAGTAGATGGTGCTCATTTTGGACCCGGACTATATAGAAATATCCAATCTTTTCACTGCTGGTCTTGTTTGCTTATGTAGGTCATATAGAGGCATCATCTTGAGACAAAATAACGACCTGTACTTTTTCTTTAAGTCACGCTGAAACAGCAGCCCGTTCAGGTTGGATCAGGTAATGAACTGGTGAGACCTCCCACACCCTCCCCCCCCTCCCCCCCTCCCCTAAACAGGAAGCAGTGCTGTACACACCTGGTAATGCTGGTTCTGTATCAGACTGTCAGCGTGGCGTTCCTGCAAACACAGAAAGAGACCATGTTAAACACATTATGTTTCTTTATTCCTCAGATAGCAATATCGTAAACACTTCATTCCAAAATCCAAACGTCAATCTCAAGTGCTAAGTGAGTGAGAGTGTGAGGCCACAAGGGTTCAGATATGTATGAACAGGATTGGGACAGTGCTTTACAAGATCACGTTACCTTGGCGACAATTAATAATTACAAAAATGTTGACACTTGCTGGTTAGAGTATTATCATTTTAAGTTTGTTGCTTTCCACACGGCCAAGGCCCAGGAGACGGCTGCCTGATTTCAACATTTTTCAAACTCTTATTTTAAAAGCTGGACAACAGGTCCGTTCCGGTCCATGGCCATGTGTCATACTGTTGTTTAACTTTGTATTTTCCAGATTTCCCTAAGGTCTCCGCGGCAAACGTCACAACGCTTTGAACTGTGGGTAAATCCCTTTCGTGAACTCTGCTTTGACCTAGACTCACAGAAAGGGCTCGGTAAGTGTGTACTCAAACCCTCACGCCCTTAGATATTCAACATTGGGACAACCCTGAGCCCTTACGAATTACACAAGAATGCGCACCAAAGTCCGTGAGTCTGCGAGTCCGGACTTTGGGATTGGGCTAATGTGTTCATAAGCAATCATGTGGTTAAACGCACGTAAAAGCCGTTTATTACTTTTGATTTCATTGTGTAAGCAATTGGCAAAAACTGTAACTAGTGACGCCGTCTTCTAAAAACTGATTGTTAGCATTGAGATGGAGCAAAAGACATCAGAATTTCACAGCCTACATCCTTTATATTGGAGATCTGCAGAGTAATGAACTCCAGTTAATCAGTTCTCTCCATTAAAAATGAACATATAACTTCTTTGGAACTTCTGCTCTTCATTTATACTTCGAGGCGTTTAACAGATCCTTCCATCCTATTAAACCACAATCATCTCAGTGACAGGCAGATATGAGCAGAACTGTCTCCTCTTCTCACCTCATCAAATGTTGGAACCAACTGTGCAGCTGTGTTTAGAGCATTAGGGTTATTTTAAGAGAGCTGAAGCATCAAACCAGACACATAGAAGACTTAGTTATGCAGCTTTTTGTAACT
Organism: Etheostoma cragini; assembly: GCF_013103735.1. NCBI lineage: Eukaryota > Metazoa > Chordata > Actinopteri > Perciformes > Percidae > Etheostoma > Etheostoma cragini. The sequence continues at coordinate 2,883,750 of NC_048425.1, forward strand.
AAGGGCTTGGCAAAGGAAGACAATAAAGACAGAAAATAAACAAAACAGACTATGTGATAAATGTACATTCAAAACAGAAAATAAAAAAAAGTATTATTCCAGCAAATAAAAACAAAAGTGTGTGAAGATTGTTACGATTCCCATGTGTGAACCTCGCTAAAGTTATAAACTTTAAACCGAGATATCTCACTACAGCCTTTGCAATGTTATTTTAAACCATAATCAGAGAATCTCTCTCCTCTTATTATAGAAGATTTTGAATATGATTGGATTCATAAGTGATTGCTATAAAGGACCTTTTTGTCGACCATGCACTAGAAGACTTTGAAAACCCTTGTCTGACACCCTCTCTCATCCAAGGAAAACTGGCCTTATATCTGTTACATTTGTTCTTGTAGAAAGCCATATCAGGAAAATAAGAAAATAATACGGTCTTGTTTCTCTGAGAACTTAAGAATCAGACGTCCAATGACATATTGATGAAAACCATCAAGTTCAAAAACGTGTATTGTAAAAATGTGGCTAAAAACTGGATAAAGAAAGTCAATTTATGATCGTTTCTGGCAGACAGCTAAGACGCTGACGCATGCTTAAAGAGGATATGACGCTAAGACTGCCTTGGCTATGAACATTCGGGATCATGTTAGTACACAACTCTACAAATATATATAGAAACAGACAGATGAATGTTTTGTCAACCTGCAGTGATCCTCCCCATATCTTCCTCTATCCATCTATTTCCGCCTATCATTGCCCTCAATATCTCATGCTGATTTTCTGCTTAGTCTGTCAACACACACACACACACACACACACTCTCTCTGACTTCATCATATCTCTGCGGTGCTGTGCGGCTCTGTGAAGCTATGTGGGCTGGTTGGCTTATATAACTCAGCTGACTTCAGCTGAGGTGAGCATGCCAGCTGCAGTCAGAGAGAGTGTGTGTGTGTGTGTGTGTGTGTGTGTGTGTGCACTGCCTGCTCACAGTCTCTCTCCAGATGACTGGACTGTGTTCATGTGTTCATCAGGACGTGTTTATCTGCTGATGTTCCCTCTGTGCTCAAAGACACACAGCTGATGTCCGATCAGGTCCCGTCCGATTGTGTTTCTGTAAATTATATATCCCCATCGCTCACTCACTTCAGCCCTTCTGCTATGAATTTATTTATTTCTTATGCTACTTTATACAACTTGTTCATAAAATAGGACAGTGTTAGTTTACCATCTGTGTCATCCTCTGAGCTTCTTATGTTCCTGTTGGACTCTATGCAATGATGCCGGTGAGAGGTTATCATCAAACGGAACAAAATGAAACTGAATTTCCCCTGAAGGGTGAGCATGTTCAAACATACAGCGTTCACAGTAAACCAGAGCTCAGTTTGTATGTGAATCCTCCAGTGACTTGTTAACTAGAATATCAGCATATGGCCTTTCGCCTGGCTGAGGCTCGTGCAGTTTGTCTGCCTGACTGCTGAGTGACGGGCATAAATAAACATTTCTTCTTGAGTTTGTGAACTTTGGAGTTTTGTTTTGTCTGATGTGGAGCAGCAGAGAGACGTGTGAGTTGCCCTGACTGTCCCAAAGCGCTCACTGGTTTGATCCGGGCAGCTGCAGCTTGTCAATCAAACTCAAAGTCAACGTTTTTTTTTTTTTTATATAAGGTACAGATGACTAAAATGTTGTTTCTCTGAGGCGCAGAAAGCTCAACATGGAGGACACAAACAATGAAGGCAGAGATAAACCAGCGAGGAAACCTGCTGCGTTTAAAAGATCAACTAGACATAATGCTATAAATAATAAATATGTTTTAGGTTCTGGTACTGGCCTTGGAAGATTTGGTACCGGGCCGAGATAAAAACATCACTTTGCCATAAAAAAAAAATGTAAATACAGTGTGTGTGGCATTTTTCTTCATCACTCCTGTCACGTCTACAACAACATTATACTGATTTCAAATGAAATATATCATCAGGACACAAGTTATTCATCATCATGAATTGATACTATAAATAAAAATTGAAATCCCATCTCAGCATTTAATAGTACGGGAAATCTGTGAGGACAGCACACCTCACTGAGTGTTGCTGAGAGGTCTGTATACTCGTGCTTTTTATTATTAAATTATAATTATAAGTAACTTCATCAAAAACAGTTCAACTACAGGTTTGGTTTGTGTTTAGTATTAGTCATTTTCTTACAAAGAGCTGACAAAGAGCAAACAGCTGAACCAAATATGTAATGATCGTGGACATGCAAACAAGACTAATGGGAGACTTCATCTTTCCATGTAAATACCTAGTGAGAATAATTATGATCTGCAATTTAGATACAATGTCCCCTCCAGGTTGCCTGCTCCGAAACACATCTGTTAATTTAAAAACAGTGCTCATTGCAGAAAGGTTGGTAACACCTGATTATCAGAATACAGCCAAACAAATCTGCTGAGAAATATCGGAAATATTGGCTAGAATACAACAACACAATGTTATTCTGCTAAATAAAAAATTACATTTATTATTACTTTAACTTTTTTTATTTAAATCATATTGAGCCCCCCTTCCAGCTCCGCCCCTGCATAGGAGCACTACATAATGAAATAACTAAAAATTACAGAATAGGATTTATAAGAATATGAAACTCACCGTGAACTCCCGGAGGTTTTCACATTTGTGTGTTTCCTCCCCGGGCGCATGGCCTCTTCTGCACAGCTTGTTGTGGAGCCACACGAGCAGGTACAGGATGGACTTGGGGCTGGGGATGATGTTGAACGGAGGCGGCAGCGTGCCGCCCTCGTCGAAGTAGCTCATCCACAACTTGGTGCGGGCAAACTTCCACTCAATGTCGGCATGGTCCTGCAGGAGGAAGAGAACCCAGCTTGAGGTCGTGTAACAATCTTAGAGGTGATCTATTTTATTTTTTAAATGAAATTTGGTGAAGCAATTAAAGAGACATGATGCCTAATAACTGTTGTAAGATGTTTATTTAGAACTAGTGCAGACTTCAAGACTTTGAGTTTAAGTGTACTGACTACAAGATCATTCCTTTTGGAGAGATCGGCAGTTGGAGCGAATGATTGCCGTAAATCAAAATAATGTCTGCTAATAAGTCACGGGGATGGATGGATTACTGAACGGGCCTACCGAGCACAGGCCCAGGGGCCCAAGGGGTCAGGGGTCCTGACTCACCAAATGTTGCTGAAAAAACAAAACACAAAACGATCACAAAGAGACGCTAAATGACTTAAAATAGACACAAAACCCCCAAAAATGAACATAATGACTACAAACCTAAACTTAAAAATAGATGCAACACGCCAAAGCAGACCAGAAATGACCACAAAGAAACACAAAGTTACTCCAAAAGGATGCAAAAAAATCCCAGAGATGCAAAAACAACCACAGAATGACCACTAATGGACCTTAATGAGGTGCAAAAAAGTAAAAACAAAAGTAAAAACAGTTGAAGAATTGTTTCAGTCACCATTTAACGTTGGGACTTACAGCGATGAGCTGGTAGGAGTTGTTCATCATGGCGATGAGCATGTTGAGCAGAACCACCAGCGAGATGACGTTGTACGTCCCGAACATGGTCGCCCCGACGAACTCTGTGAACTCATGGCGGGCCTTCACGTTGGTGACGTACAGATTCAGCAGCCCGAATATCGACCAGAACAGAGACTGGAGGGTCTCGAATAACCTGCGGACACGGAACGGAGAGAACTTTTATTTTGGTTGAAGATTATTCAGAAAATAAAAATACTTTGCACATTTAAAACGTGAGACAAGGTGCGTCAGACGGGGACAAGCAGGTCAAAAGTTGCAAAGAAACTCCTGTCTTGCAAAAAAATATAATAATTAATAATAATAATAAAAAAATTGCATTTGCTTTAAAGGTTTTCAAGGTATTCCTTGTTCCATTATCTTTATTGTGACTATTATTGGTACTTTTCTTCCTAAAAAGAACATTTTCTCCCACAAGCTAACTGCTTTCTCTTGGGGGATTTACTGGAATTCTTTGTAAATTAGAGAATGTGGTCCAGACCAAGTCTAGCTGTAAAGTGTCTCGAGATAATTCTCGTTGTGATTTGATAATCAAGCGAGGAGAGCGAGCGGTAAAAGAGAGTAGCGTAGGAATGCCGCTGTGAGGAAAAGTCTTAGAGGTAATTATCTTCACTCGAGTGTACAGCTGATTGTCTTAATTAGCTTTGTAGCAACTCATTTGGCAGCAGCTTTAATGTAACGTACATTGCACATTAATATCAAAAAGCTACGAAGTAATGCTTTAAAAGAACCTCTAAAAAGGTGAGTTTTGACTTGCGATTTAAAGATTGGACAGATTGGTGCAGGCGCAGATGTGTTTGGGGAGAGAGTTCTAGAGGGAGGGGGCAGCTATAGAGAAGGCTCTATATAAAGTTTAATAGTAGGCAACATTTTGGTACTTGAAATACCAAAATGATGCCTAGTATTATTTTTTATGTATTTTTTTGCAAGTTAGACAGGGTAAAGGATTCATAGACAGACGCTCAATCTGAGATCAGAGGAGAACACTTAAAGTGACGTATGAAAATAACTTGTAGGGTTACTTTGCAGGGAGTTTGTCAGTTTAAGAACCTCCGTAACATTCATCTTTCTCAGATTGTCTCCATAAGCAAATAACAAAAATACAACATATTTAAGCTGAAGACATTTTATTGTCAGATGCTTGTAGACAACCAATTAATGAGCTACTTGTAAATATGTGTGAGTGGCTGAGAGGAAATGTGCTCACATCCTTCTTGGTGTAAACAAACCTTTCAGTAGGAGTCAAGCAGAGTTAAAAGATTTGAGAAGTGGCTTAGTACTGTTCAAACTAAATGCTAAAATCTACATTTATCGCTTTATTTTTTACTTAAAGACCTCAGGAACAAAAGGAGCTGCGGGAACAGTTAATAGCTCACAGTAAGAAAGAATCCGTCTTAATGATGCTTAACTAACAACGTGCTTGCCCATCATCCAGATGGTAACACATACTGTACATCAACATGTTTTCAACATTTACAACCATTTAAAGTCAAAGAAAAAAGTAAACACACATTAAGAGATGTTTCAACAACACAGCATTACAGATCGTTGTCTTGGAATAATCACATCACTGCTGTTTATTTCAAGACAAGACTCGTACTATTAGTATGATTGAGTGTTTTGACAAAAAAACTAATGTTACCTCAAAGTACACAGGAGTTGGTGGTCTACCTCTGCCTTCATCAGTTAGTTAGTGTTATTGTAACTTTGGTGTTTTAAAGGGTTTGTTCAGATTCACCAACGTTGGGGTCTATTTAAATGCTATTGTTAAAACGCCATGACGACTAAACGCTTGTTTAAAATGTTGTCTTGGAACCAACACAGTAAGCCAAACCACTTCCTGTGTCCGTCACTTTCATGCGTCCTACCCAAAACCAAAGTGTCTTCTTCCTTTTGTTCCGCGTGATTCCAACGTTACGCACAGTCCCAGCTCAAAATAAACCCCTCCTGTTGCAGTCACTCCGTGAAAATTGTTTAATTCCTCCGCAAAAATAAATAATTTCCATTCAAGTCACAGTATGATGGTCCGAGGTAGATGATTGAAACAATTTGAATATGTTTGAAATTTAGGCAAAACGCCTATAAATTACAGTAAATTACTCAGTTTTTGGATGACCTGGGCTACTTCTGCCTTTTCTGGAACTGGAAGCCCAACTTAACCTTGGCTGTTAAATTGAACAACTTCGACCTGTTTGTTATGAAATGTGAGTTGGTATATTCAAGAAGAAAAAAGCACTGTCAACACCACACAAGCAGCTCATGATCCCCTTTAAGCCAACTAGAACAGCCCTCCCAGAATGCAGTTCTTTACCATTACCAGAACTGCTACTGCTCATGTCCTTTCATTATGACCTCTGCTATAGCATATACTGTTATTTCTATGTCAATTGTTTGTAGTGGCTGTGCATCTCTCTGCCCATTGGTCAAGGCAGATAGCCACCCACCCAGAGCAGGATGTTTTTCCTCTCACTGCAATCGCACCCAATGCATGCCTTGGGAATCGTTGGCTCGCTGTATAAACCTCTATGCAGACGACATGCAGCAAAGGGCTGCAGGCCGGAGTCAAACCCACGGGCGCTGCGTCGAGGAGTAAACCTTTATATATGGGCGCACGCTTTACCAGGCGCCCACATCTCCTGTGTTCTGACTGCAAGGTAAAGCTGTGAAAGTTTTCTAAATATAGCGTAAACTTACACTGATATAGATGTTTTTAGGTTCCTGAAATACAAAGTACGCTGATGCCCCCGTTCAGCAGTACATTGCTTAGCTTCCGTGTCTTTCCTGTCAGCCGATCTAATGTTGCTAATACACAGACTACAGAGAAACAGCTCACACAACTAATGACAATGTACAATACATCTCTTCATTTCTACTACAGTTTCAAAGTGATTCATTACATTCTCTATACATACGTATTTCCTTCCTCCCCTCTATCTATCTGTCACATTATCCCTCTGTTTACCTCCTTGTTTTATTCCCCTCCTCTTCCTCTCTCCAGCTTCTGTTTCTCTCTCTCTGTATGTGTGACAGTCACAGTTACAGCGCAGCTTATTGAATTTTTGATGAAGCAACAATTGGCAGAACCCAGACACTACATTACAAGAATGAAAGAGAGAGAGGTAAAAGAGAGAGAGAGAGAGAGAGGGAGAGAGAGAGAGAGGGAGAGAGAGAGGGAGAGAGAGAGAGAGAGAGAGAGAGAGAGAGAGAGAGAGAGAGAGAGAGAGGGAGAGAGAGAGAGAGAGAGAGAGAGAGAGAGAGAAGGTTTTGTCTGCAGGGTGTTATATTTGTGCTGCATAAAATATGCATAGCAGTGTGTAGTAGGAGTGTGTGTGTGCGCATGTGTGTGTGTGTGTGTGTGTTCCAGCAAGGTAGGTACTGGTAGGTGTGAATGATCACTATACCAATCAGTGTACAGTGTGCGGTTGATGTGTGTGTGTGTGTGTGTGTGATGGAGTGAATTTCCTCTGAGTGTACAAGTGAAATATGTGTGTTTCTGTGTATACTCAATGAGAGGGAGGGCGAGAGACTGATGAGTGTGCAAATGAAGATAGAGCAATGATGAATGAAGCAACCAAGCGTGATGTTGCATCACAGTTATGAAACGAGAAAAAAGATGGACACTAAAAGGAAAAAGAAAGACAAATAACCCCCCCCCCCTCTCTCTCTCTCTCTCTCTCACATTTGCTTCTTTCATCAAGCACAGTTTAATCAATCTCTAGCATCCATTAGTCTTTAATTCGTCTCTCCTTCATTACCTCCTCTACTTTCCTTTTCTTTCTCCGACCTCCTCCCAGCCCTAAGCCCTTCCTTCTTTTCCTCTCACTCTTTCTATACTTCCTCTTGCACTCCTCTTTGTTTTGTTTTCTTGGTTAAACCTTTTAACAAGAGGTGATTATCATTTTGTAGTTATTTTCTGTTTTGTTTTCTATTCTCCACCTTTGTTTTCTCTCCCCTCCTCTTCTTTGCTTGTTCCTCTCCTCTCCCTTCCTCTTCTCATTTTCTCTCTCATTCCCATTTAGCCCTTCTTTCCTCTCCTTGTTTACTATCCCTTATGTCTCTTTTCTTCTTCCCTCTCCTCCTCACCTCTCCGTCTCTTATTTCCTCCCCTCTACTTGTTTTCCTCCCCCCCCTCTTGTATCCTCTCCTTGTTTCCTCTCCATTGATTTGGGTCTCTCCTTTTACTTTCTCATTTCCTCTCCTCTCACCTCTCCCTCCCTCTTTTCTCCCTCTTCACTAAGTAGAGTCACTAGCTGCTACAGCTGATCCCCACAGCCACTCAGTCATTTCACTGTTGCAGCTCTGCAGTAGTGTGGGAGGAACTTGGCACTAGTGCACAGCTAAAACTGGGTAGCGCAGTCTGTTACAATCAGCATCGTAAAACCCAGACCTGGTCCTGCAGTTCTCCCCTCTCAGACCGCAGCACCTCCCTTCAAACTGTAACCCGTAACCATCGCGACTGTGAGCCTGATGCCATTATATTGCAGTAATGTCTGAGAATTAAATCCGGTTTTCTTTTTAAAGCATTTTGAGATAGAATACTGTGATCGGAGGCTCTAGCTCTAGCCTTATGCTTATTTACATATTAGTGACGTCATTGTGCACTTATCACTATCACTTAAAGATCACTGAAGCAAAACTTGAGCAGCAGCTTTTGTGTGAAATTAAAATAGATGTTGCACCTTAAAGCAAGCCGACTGCCAGCCGACCTTAAGTAAGTGAGCCTGGTCTTCACAACCCTACCTACAGCACTTTAAACCAGCCGGCCAGCAAGACACAGGAATTTGGCTCGGGTCTTGAGGAGTTGTAGCATCATGATCACTGACAGATAAAAACTGACTGCGCTGCAACGTTCAGAGCTATAGCGTTACTGCAACCCTTCATACTCAACAACAGACACACAACCCTCTCTCTTTTTTCCTCTCTCTCCACTGCACCGTCCGGTGCATTGTCCAGATGCAATAGCCGGGCCGGCGTGTTGCATGGATGTGTGTGTGTGTGTGTGTGTGTGTGAAGGGGTAAATGAGATGCAAATTGCAAAGCGCTTTGTCCGGTAAAGGTAGAAAGGTAGTCTATTTACCCTATTAAATTAGCCACAGCCGTGAGCCCTTGGCTACGGTAAACAGAAAGCTAAACTATTAGCAACATTTTCTCTCATCTATTAAACGCTTTGCCAACATTTCAAAGTGTTTTATTGCGTTTATTGTCAGACTCTCTTTCAGACTCTTTCTAATAAGTCTGTCTTTGTGTTTTTGATTTTCTTTGCAGTGCTAGCATTTGTTCTCAATGTTGGAATAGCATAGAATAGGATTTTCCACAATTGAATTAGTCCTTGTCATTTGTAAAACAGCCAATATGACTTTATAGTTCCCAAGAGTATTTGTTGGTAAAGGTCAGCATGTTAAATTTGTGCTCAGACTCCCAGTAGCACCCATGCTGAGACTGAGGCTGAGGCTGAGACATAATGTAGAAGGTTTGCAAATCAGAGAGAAACAGAGAGACAGAGAGCAAGAGAGAAAGAGAGAGAATTGTGTGTGTGAAAGAAAATAGACTGAGGGTTGTGTGAAAGACGGTGAAGGAGTATTAACAGCTTTTGTGTGAAGGCAGAAAAAGGGAGCGTGCAGTAAAGAGAGTGAGACACACACACACACACACACACACACACTGAATGGTGTAAAACTATGTAGCACATTAACGGTGATAAGTGTGTGTGAAGTACAGATGAGTGAGAAGAGGATGGGTGAGACACCTGAGAGCAGAAACAGGAAATTATCTCGCCAAATAATGTTGATAAGTGTGTGTGAATTACAGGGGCAGGATGCAAAGCTAACACACACACACACAAAGAGAGGGGAAATAAGCCTTGCATTGTACACTCATGAATGTTGATGCAGGCTGGGCCGCTCGCAGGGCCGCGATCGCTCTGCTTTGCATAATGCATCATCTGAGCTGTCACAGCAGTGATCTGCTCGCTCATTTAGCTTCAGCATGAGGCTGATTTCCTTCACGTCAGGGCCGACGTGGGGAGGAGGAACTCTGAGAGCAGCTGATCAACACGGTATTATTTGGTTCTTTCAAGTCATGTTTCGCTGAGTGTGTTTTATCTTTTTCAGCATCCTAGCGAGGAGGTTGCCAAAGACTTTAAGATCTTGTGCCTCCACTCAGCTTTGAATTACATTTTCAATATTTAACCCAAATTTGAATGTCTTAATAACATAACCGAGTGCTTTGGCAACCACCCTTTGGTGAGGCAGCTTTGAGGTGTTACGCTCCGTCTGCCACAGTCTGAGGATCTGGAAACAGCTGCTGCAGCAAAATGTTTTTTAAACGTAAACTTAAAACCGACCCACTTAGCCGGGCTTCTCAATTAGGAAGGTTTTGGAGATATTACATCATTTTACTCACTTACATTATTCAATTTATGTTATAAAATGTTATTCTTTTCTATTCTTATTGTATCTTTGATTCTGTCAGTCTTTATTTTATAATTTTTTCCATTTATACATTTTATTTATCTTTTTTTATTTTGTTTTTTTATCCAGCTTTTATTTATTAGCATTAACCATTAAATAGCATTAAAATATATTTTGTAATAATTTCTTTGTCGTTTTTTCTTTTCACTCTACTTTATCTAGTTTGTTTTTGTAGTTTTCCGTTTTACTACTATTGCTGTTATTTTAGATTTTAAATGTATTTTCCCACACTTCATCCTTTTTATAATCCTGCATGCATCGGTCTCAAGCTGTTGAATTGTTTATGTCTTTTCTGTTGTTCTTACGCTCTGCACTGACCTGCATTAACCTGTAAGAAAGGTGTTAAACAAATAGAGTTGACTGATTGACTGAAAATTGCAAACATGTTCAATAAGAACATTTAGCTCAAACCTAAAACAGCCTATCTAATGTAAGTCAGTGAAAATAAATAGGTGATTTCACTAAATTTGTGCATCTTTTGCCTACTTCTCTTTATCGCTTTTATTACAAAATCCTAAAGAGTACACCTTTAAAAAGGGTGATCTTGGCATCCTATTGATGTCCCGAGCGCTTTACTGTAATGGAATCAATACGGCTATTATCTAAAACAAACCCCACGCCTCATCAATATGCGGCTGACTCGACTTGGCTATCACTCTGCCTCCCTCAGCAAAGAAACACTGGATCTGTGTGTGTGTGTGTGTGTGTGTGTGTGATGCAGATCTGCCATATAAGCCATAATTCAAACTTGGCCTTTCATTAAGCTAAACCTTGACTTGCTTTTGCAGATTTCACCTGTCTCACATCTCACATTAATATTCTTCACGTCTTCTGAGTAGGCCTGAGCTCCTCCTCGACAACGAACATCGCTTCCATATCTGTAAGAGCAGGGTTTGTGTGTGTGTGTGCGTGTGTCGACGCAGCACCTCTAGACACACACACCGGTTTCTCAGCCATCGGCTGCATTAAAAATGGACGTTTACATCACCGCTGGCTGATTTTATCACAGCTGTTATGAGTAAACACCACTTTTTTTTCATCCAGAGACAAAACTACAGACCTGACACTACACTACTGGAAGGGCTTTTATAATGAATGGATAAGAAGTCCAGACATTTATGACCATATATTAGGGCTGAGCGATATAGACAAAATCAAATATCACGATATTCTTGCTCAAATACCTCAATTTCGATATTGCGACAATATTGTATGGTTGACTATTGGTGCTTTGAAATGATGAAATGATTTAATAACTTAGTGGGTAAAGGTAAATAATAGAACAGCTAGAGCTGTCTGGTTAGTTCAATGACTTCACTTTACTCTGTTGCAGCCTGTAAAACCAGGAAAAGACAACACTTACGATATTACAATATATCCAAAATCTTTTTCAATTTTGAAAAATACATGTGGAATTTTTTTTATATGTGTATCAGACTGGTGAAGGTTAGGTAAAACACACACAAGGAGATTGGGGGGGGGGGGGGGGGGGGGGGGGGGGGGGGGGGGGGGGGGGGGGGCACTCACGTTGAGAAGGCGTTGTTCTGCCTCTCACAGCGGATGCCCTTGCAGTTGTTGGGTTCTTCTGAGGCCTTGGTCTCATAGTAGAAATACAGCTGGTTCAGACCATTGGCAAACGCCAGCAGGACCTACACAGGAAACACATAAGCATGGTGATGTTCACTTATAGAGCGTTACTTTCACCTTAGATCACCAAAGCTGTGAATGATGTCACCCGAGCTGAATACGTCCCATTTACAAGTCGGACTTTGACTGTTTTCATTAGCTTTTAGCCAAGTTAGCCATTATTAGCAATGCCAGTTTATAACAACGCATTACGCAGTTTTTTGTGCACACAAACAGCGTAACAACATGTCCACAGATAGAATAGGGACTGCACTGTGTGATCGACTGATTTAATGAGACACAAATAACACACAAGTGCTGAAAACTGTATATGTCTACGGGTTTCAGAACTGATGATGCATGAAGCAGCCATGTTGGATTTGTAGCTCATGGTACTCCGAAATCCAAGGTTAGGGTGGCGTGTTCCCGACTTTGACCTCAGAAAATCCGATATCAAAGTACAAAACAGAATGCACTTTTATACCAGGAGAGATCATTTCTAACACAATGTATCTAAGAAAACAACAAGTAAGTACTTATGTGACTAGCTTTTCTTAGTTTGAAATGAAGCCGTTCTGGATCTCACAACAGTAACTTCTGATACAGGGATTGACCCTCTGCTCCTCCAGGGCATTTTGAAAACCCACCTTCTCCTCAAACAGGAGCAGGAGCATTACGTAAAAGCTGCAACTGAGTGAGCATAATGTCAGCGGAGCTTCTGTGCCTTCGGGGCTCTTTGGGATTGATTTTAGGACTACAGGGAGCTGAGCAGTTCTCATGTGAATTGCGTTGTGGGTTAGGAGTTCCCCTGAGAGGGAATAATGGGTTCTGGATGTAATGAAATGGGCCTGTTGTGTCCTTCTGCCATCGGTGAAGGATTTTCTTGCGCTCTACATCATCAAAGATGCCGAGTGTTGTTCAGAGCATGGGGAAATATGCACTAGATGGAGGGAAAATACTCTAACAGTCCTTTCATGGAAAGTCACAGAATTTGAAACGGATATATTCATTTCTTCAGTTGAGTCTGGTGATTTTTTATTAGGTCACAATTCCCACTTTAAACTTTAAAACTCAGGACAGTGTTTCCATCACACTGTGAACTAAATGGTAATATGTCAGTTTGCTGAAATGCAAAACATTACTATGCTACATTAAATATGCAATGAATGTTTGGCAATTTTGTTTAAAAGACCAACTCATTCCAACTAATCGACTAATCATCTTAACCGTACTTGTATAAACTTTTGGGGAGTTTAATACATCAGACGTTTTGTGTGCAAACATGAATTTAATTTGTATGGTAACTAAAGCTGTCAGGTAAATGCAGATAATAGAGTAGCATTAGCAAAGAAAGTGGAATAAAAAGAAACGACTTAAGTGCAGGTACCTCATATTTGTACTTTAAATGCAGTAACTAAGTAAATGTACTTAATTTTTAACTTACATACATTCATATTATACCCTTATAAATTACATATACATTACATATGAGAGAAAATAATGAAAAGCATAATAAGTCCCCTTTACAACCAAATACTACGTTATATATATAATAAACGTTAAAGAGCAAAAACACACACACATACAAAACTGAATCTTAGTAAATTGTGAAGTAGCCTGTAAGGTGTGAGTGGGTGTTTCACACTGCAGCTTTGTGTCCTATGTGAGGAGGATAACAACGTCTTACCAGACAGTAAATGAAGAGGAACTTGAGGATGTCCAGCAGCATCCTGCCCAGTGAGATCTGCAGTGGCCCGAGGTGGGAGTTGGCTGTAAAGAGGGAGATGAGTCTGAGCGAGCTGAAGATGTTGGCGATGGCGAACAGAGCCTCGGCTATCAGCGTGGGGTGCCACATCTCCCACTCCTCCCTGGGACGAGAGGAGTTATACTGGAGGAAGGAGAGACATGGGGATAAAAGAGAGGAGGAGTGAGGCAAGGGAGGAAAGGATGAGGAGATCAGAAGAGAACATTGATCAGGACAGCGGTTAGTTTAGGACGCGTTAGTCTCGCAGCGCTGCGGAGGAGGGTCTGGCTAGTCCACACAGCATTCTGGCATAAACTGTGGCATTTATTGGAGTGTTTTTTAAACCAATTGTAATCATCATGGGCGGCGCCAAGCACCGGAGAGCGCTGCCGTGCCGCTGCAAAATGGCCTTGGGAAGGAACTTGTTTTTATGTAACGTGTGCGTTCAAAAGTTGTTTTAGTTGTGCAACAGAAAGCTCAGATTAAACAGATAGTCTAGCTAGCTGTCTGGATTTACCCTGCAGAACCAGAGTCCTCAGAAACCCACCGGAGTTTAGAATTACAGCACAATATTAAGGAGATGGCAGCAGCAGGTTTTAGGAATGAATTTAAGATTTTACTTTTTGAGCTAGCTCCAACCTATCTCTCTGGCCTTTTACAGCTAACACATATCCTATTAAGACACTCAGTGTCCCGCATTCAACATAAAATGCTTTATATTATTCATATATCTGCCACTCTCCATCACGCTCCCAACTACCATTTTCTATCTCCACTTCCGTCTCAGTTGTCTTGGGCTTGGCTTTCTCCTCATTCTAAATTCAGCCATTAGACTTCCACAGGTCGTCTGTCTTGCTAGCTCTGCCGCTATTACCATTCACACAAGGACACAGATGCACACCTATTAATTTAAAGACTCACTCACACCTTTTCTCAAATGGCTGTCTGTCTCTCTGTCTCTCTCACACACACACACACACACACACACACACACACACACACACACACACACACACAATGATAAAGCAAGATTTTGCAAGAGGCCATCAGCAGGTGTGTGTTTGCATTTGTGTCTCTGTGTGTGTTCTTGTATTTCTGTTAGTGTATGCATATAAGGATATAGTTGTGCTTATAAAACTGTGTGTGTGTGTGTGTGTGTGGGACCTGTGGAGGAGGGCCACCCGCCACCATCAGTGACTCACAGCTGCTGCAGATGGCCCGGCCGTCTGGTGTGTATGTGTGTGTGTGTGTGTGTATTATTACACTATTGGCTCTTAATAAATAAATAGATCTTGTATGCATGCAGAGTACCATTACAGATGAAAAATGTGCTTTGAAAGTGAGAAAATGATTGCGTCAAATAGAAATGACTCCAGTTTGTTATTTTAAAGGTCAGTCCATATAGTCTAGTGCTCATTTTAACTCCTTTATATACTGTTGGCTAGTTCTCATCCACAGCAATGCATCATATTCTACAAGATCACCATGTGTCTGTCGTGTTGCTGTCCTGTGAATACCGCGTGGCTCTGAAAGGTTTATAAAGTTTTGCTGGTGTCAGAAAAACAGGCGTGTTTCCAGCTTTTTGACGATGCATTTTCCAGCTGATCTTTTTTAAAGCTTAAGAAGAAGGAGGAGGATATTCTCAACACATTAAGGAAAACTTCATCCATCAGTTTATCACATACATTCAACATCAACACATCTGGAGATAGATGGTTGTCACTGGACAGGAAGGGGAGGAAAAACTGTCATCTGGAAAGTAGTGAAGCTGCCAGACAAATGTAGTGTGTAGTTTACCTTAACGTAGGCCACTATCTTCAGTGATATGGTGGCCAGGTAGAGTGAGTTCATAGCGAAGTCCATCAGGTTCCACCAGTCGTGGATGTACTCTGTGAATCCCCCGTCCCACATCTCCTTAATCTCTGCCCAGATGAATCCTGAAACACACACACACACACACAGTCATGCTTGTGTGAGCACATTATTGTCATCCATCAGTGGATTCAGTTTGCTCGCCTCCTGCTCCGTGACCAAACTAACTTTTGTTGAATATTTTTTTCTTTTGGCAGCAGCCTCGGGCGCAGAGCAGAGAGAACACATTTCTTCTGTCCCACTGACTTTAGTCAAAGTCAGGTTTTATTGTAAATAATTCACAAGTTAATTTCTATTTCTTCTGTTCTCCCCAGAATACCTGCTCTACTGAGTTTTTATGATTGTGTGTAGACACATACTTCTCCATACTCCGTGTAGCACCTCCCTATAGTAGATGGCAGTTGGCACGCCCCCAGGCAGGAGTACCGACACGTAAGCTAAGCAATGTACTGCTGTGGGTAGGGGCTGCAGCTAAACATATTTTAGAAACCTAAAAACATCTATATCAGTTAAAGTGTACACTATATTTAGAATATTTTCACTGCTTTAACTTTCAGTCAGACAGCCCTTAACAGCGGGGAACTGAGGCCGTTATCTCTGCTCTCTTCAAAGCCACCAGACTCCGAGGAGCGATATATATTTTTATCATGAGCAATACAACCAGCTGATGATCAATTGTTGTTTCTTTTTTTATCAAAAGCATTTAGTAGCCCAGTGTTTCAAAGAGTGGTAGAGACGACAAAGGAGAACAGATGGTTTTGTTATTTTTCCAAGAGATTATGGTTATGATTCGGAAATCACTGGTGGCAGCTTTGAGAGAGAATATGGAGATGCAATCACTCATTTTCACATTCACCCCCCCCCCCCCCCCCCCCCCCCCCCCCCCCCCCACACACACACACACACACACACGCACACGCACACACACACAAGCCACTACCTCCTCCACACATTCAAAAGCATCCGACCACACACATCCACAAAGCAGCATCCACCTCTTGTCCTACGTCTTCTTGATGATACGTTTTTTTAAATCTGAATGTTTGTACTGTCTAGAACAGACATTCCTTCATTAGAGTACAGCTGCTCCAGTCTTTAGATACTTGAGATACGGGACATTGTTTGAAAAGAAGAGGCCAAGAAATAAAAAGGAACTACAAAAAACAATTGTGAAGTGATGCCATACATCATTAAAATTCAGCCTTTTAAACCTCAAAGGCTGTTTACAGGTGTTAGTGAGTGCTTTTGTATACATGAAAGTACCATAAAGAGTTTAGTGTCTCCAAAAGGAGCTGTGTGAAGTCTGATGAATTACTTCAAGTCATGTCACTTAAGTTAGCAAAGGTTGGGGCTGAAGAAATTTGAAAAAAAACCAAAAGAAACAAATGTGGATGTGTGGTTGTGGATTTCTAAAGACCTCTGGAGTTTGCTGCTGCAGGCTACATTAGCTGCCATCTAGTGCGTCCATAGACCGAATACAGTCTACGAATGTGACACACTCAACTCACTCTCGATTGAGTTGCATCGTGGGTAATGTAGGTGCCAGGTTTTGACAATGAAAAAGAATGCACAGAAAAGGAAATTGCAGGTTCTGCTGCACCAGTATACATTATATATATATATATATACTATACATTATCTTCGTGCAGCATGGAGGGGGCTATAACAACATTTCATCGTGCAATCCTGTGTTGTATAATGATGATAATAAATCCTTAAACTGTGGCTCCATCTGCTACCTTAGCAGACAGACATTTGGGGATATTCCCCCCCCGGTACCCAGCTGAGAAATGCTTCTTAAATGGTATATTTTAAGGATTCCACAGATGTCTATTATCTGCACGGAAAAACTATATCAGAGCCGGACTGATTTATTGGTCTTACTATGACAGACGCATCGGTATCGGTGTATGAGATGGCGTCATTAGGTAGTTCTTTGGTCAACAATATTAAAGTTTAAGAAAGCAGAGTTCTAAAAGAAATTTAATTTAAGCTCCAAAATTCACTATATCAGCCGCCATGTAATTGGCGGCTGATATAGTGAATAGGGAACTTTTCCCCTCAAAAACCTGTCTCAGTCTCCAAAGCCCATATAAGTCAGGCTCTAAATAAAATCGCAGAATAAAAAACAAAATGCCGACTAAATGCACGTCCAGGGAAGAAGAAGAGAAGCAGATCCTGTGGGTTTCTACACTGGTGTCGCCACGGGCAGACAGAAGGCATTTGTCTGATCCCAAAAATCCCTCAAAAAGCTTTATTTATCCAAAGCTGGATAACATTTGGGAATTTTGTTTTGTGTGATAAATGCTACGTGACCGAATTGTGAAAAAATAAATAAAACATGACTTCACATCCAGATGTTTTCAGCAGCTTCGTCTGAGTTTGAGAAGTTCTGATGAGAAGTTAAATAAACTTGGCACGTACCCACTACCCACGGGAGAATCATCCACTCGACGAGGGTGGGCGGGGGTCCCTGCATGTGCAGGTTGGTCCGGGCGATGTGCTGCGAGGCCAGCAGCAGGAGGAAGAGGAAGGTCAGGTAGGACGCTGTGTGACAGATGAACTTGATGAAAGGCTTCTTGATGAAGCGCCCCAGAGCGCTCTTTGGAGCCAACAGGTAGATCTGCGGAGGGTGAGACACGAGTTTACACAGAGACGGAATCAGTCATTGAGATTCCCGATGTTGCTTGTGTACTTGAGGTTTTTAAAGAGAAGGAGAAACATAAGTTAGATTGTGTTCGCGCTCAGCCACCTGCCACTTCTTATTGTGGGAAAGGGTTATTGTTTTTTGCTGTAATGATGCTTGTTTACTTGTTCTGCTCATGTACTCGCTACTGGCAACCTCAACACACTCTGAGTCATGCCAGAGAGGCTTTGAGAAGAATTAAATAACAGACAGGAGAGAGAGAGAGAGAGAGAGAGAGATATTAAAACACTAATGTATAATCAGATTGAACCAATACTCTACTATTGAATGTAACCACTAGAAGGGCCATTTACACCTGAAAGTCTGAACCAAGGGCCGGACCAAAGTTCATGTTTTTGTTACATTTGCTGTGGTTAGTTTTGGTTTCACACCATAACTGCAGTTATCAAAGCGCACTAAAGAACTCATACATGACACAAGTACATCCTGTCGTTGTCCCCTACGTGATCCGCGTGTCCCCATACGTTTAACTGATGGCTTTATAGACTGGCTTCCTCCTGTCTCCTCTCTCTGGTGTCAGAGTTTTTTTCCAACTGGCTGCTGTGCTCCCACGGCTCTTTTTGTTTTGTTGCGTTGAGAAACAAGACACATTGACTTTACTTGGTTTTTGGGGAGCTGCAGCATCAGAGACACATACATGTACATTTACTACCACTTATCAAATAAACTGCTGACTTATTCTCTGCTCTGACCAAATTCACCGTCGCCCTCCATCTGTAGTCTATATCCACAACGTTCCACCTCTGGGATGGCTCCAGTGCAGCTGGAAACTCCACCAGATGTCCTTCTTTTTGTCTGGTTTCCTTCCATTTCTTTGTTTTTTAATTTTGAACTCAGGTGGATTTCTGAGGACTATGGTAACCTGCTCCTCAGATCTGTGCAGAGTAAATCCAGACAGCTAGCTAGACTATCTGTCCAATCTGAGTTTTCTTTCTTTTGAACGTAAAAACTTTCCACCGCAACAAGTTCCTTCCCAAGGCTATTTTGTTATTCCTTAAAGGAGCTTAACCCTTGTAATATGACAACAGAACCTCCTGGATTTGGTCCGTAAGTCCAAACCATCCCAAAAAAATCTTTTACACTAGAAACAAACCGGACCATGGTTCAGTTTGATCCAGACCGAGACTTCCTCTTTTGGTCTGACTAATCGTTTGTTTGGTCCAGGGAAGGTTTTACAACTGCAATTTGGGATCGGATCAAACTTTAAAGTAACGTGTAAAAGGCCCCAAAGTGATTTACCTTACTCAGACTAAACATACGCCGTAAGGGTGGTATTCATGTCATTAAAGTCAAAAGTATTAATATTATAAGTAAGGAGTACATATATTTGAAAAGTCAACTTACTTCTGTTTCCTCTTTCACACATCCTGGCTTCTCAAAGATAACAACAACAACACTCTGTCCTTTCACTTTGTTTGTTTTTAGGTCGAGTTTCCTGGTAACGGCTCCTCCAGCCAATAAATGAATAGTTTTGCTTAATTGCTGCCTGGCAACAAATTAACTTTGAGGAATAAACAGTAGTTAGCTGCAGGAGCCTTCTTTCATCTCTCCCTCAATTTTTTTTTCCATCCGTTTCTTTCTTTCTTCAATTCCTTCACTCTTCTATCTCTTTTTTGTCACTTGTTGATGTTCTTACCATTCTTTCTTTCCTTCATCTGACCCTTTCATTCTTTTTTCTTCCCTGCAACTGACGCTTCCTGTATTTGCTCCCTGTCCACGTTGTTTCTCCCTAGTTTTCACTTCCTGCTTTGATTACTCTTTTTTCTCTCATTCCTTTCTTCTCTCTCTCTCTTCTATCCTGCATCACTTCCTCACACTTCCTCTTTTCTGCGTGTCTTCCTAAAGTCTTCTCTGCTTAGTATTTTTTAGCTCCTTGTTTCCTTTTTTCCTCTTTTTCTATTTTCTTGACACCTATGCAGTTCCTCCTTCATCCATTCCTCCCTCCTTTCTTTCTGTACACCAGTCCCACTTCCTCCCTCCTCCTTCCATACCAGTGAGAAGAAAGGAAACAGGAGTCCAATGATGAAGCAGGTGACCAGTTTGACCGCCCAGTGTCGTCTCCTCCAGCCCGGGAAGCCGTCGTACCACAGCGTGGCCAGCAGCTGCTGGCAGTTGGGCTGGGCCACAAACTGCAGAGAGAGGACCAACCGTTAGGAAACACTTTCAGTGTCATTTTCTGGAAACAAATGAGGGGAAATTGTTATCAAATGAACCCCCAAAAAAACCCTGAAACCACTATGTGACTTTGAAAACAATGAGTTGTTTACTTCCAGCCTTGATGAAATCGGTTTTAAGTGGCTCATACATCATTCAGAGGCGTTTCGGGGTATAAAGCTGCTGATAAGAGAGAGAGTAACCTTCAAAACATATTTCTTTCTTCTTCTCGTGTAGCTCACTGTACCCTGCTTCCAGGGCTGTGATACGTTTTTTTATTGTCTCGGAATTGTCTTGGAATCGTTGGTATTTGGATATGGACTTGCCAAATAATCAAGTAGTCTCGCCCGAGTCCAGAACTATAGGCTTTCTTTTTTATGTAAATTCCTCCTTCAATAGAAAACAATTGATGAAGTGCGCTCGTTCAGAAAATGTATTTCAAAATCCATCTAGAACAAGCGTTGGTATTGGCCCTCGGTACGTGCCTGGCTGCATCGTATACTTCAACCATCAGGCCTCGATCATTTTCATTTGGGCCACAGACACAATGTCAGCGAGCACTTTGCACTGAGGATTCTTCAGGACAGGAAAAAGAAGAAATTCAAGAATGTGAAGATATTATTTTTTTTAGAGACACTTGTGCTGCTTGTCATTTGTCACATTTTCCTTCGGCAGCCCAGAATGTTCTTCTTACATCAGAATAAAAATCACTCAACATCTGAAATGTTAAGCTACACTTCAGCCTACTGTGACTGAAGTGAAGTTAGTGCACCTAAAAGTAAATAATCTGGCTTAATGTGATCCTTACTTACTAGTCTATCGGGGCAGATTTCCAAACATCTGCCTTGGTTGTAAAGCACTTTGAGTTAACTTGTGTTGTTTTAAATGTGCTATAAAAACAAAGTTGACTTGACTTCTATGTCTTACTACTTTTCTCTTAAAATGCCATTGATGTTTGCCTGTTAGAATGACATTAGTCTAAAGAAACCGATTGCATCCGGGGGAGGAATCAAGAAGCCTAAAGTTGAACAATTCGGCGTCCCCCTTTCTTGTCTTCAGCTGTCCTGTCAAATAAAGGCCTAAAAATGGCCAAGATGGATTAGAGTTGTGTAACACTCCAAGAGTCACAGCCAAGAGTAGGAAAAAATTTCATTTTGAAAAAACCGGGGTGTTCGGAATAGTTAGGATGTTTTAGCTCACAGGGACTAAAATACGTTTACTTCATTGTTGGATGTTTTGGCGACGTTCAACATGAAAATCCAACATTAGAACATTGTAGACATGACAGAAAACATAATGTCTGACCTTTAAATTGTGCAAGAAACATTTGACACTAGGGTATTATCCCCTCCCAATCAATCGAAAGCTACTTTACCCCTCCTCAACGCAGTTGCTAGCACCAATTAACCCATGAAATCAAGGAAGACAGAGGATTTAAAAAAACATGGACTCTTCAGAAGAGGTAATGATCCCATAATTTGATGTCCTCTTCGTCTCCAAAGCTGGACGCTGCTGTCAGCGTTGACGTAAAGTGCATCAGTTGAGCTGCTGTGTGCGAATGTCACCGGACTACACCATTTTGTAAACTGAGCCATACTGTAAACTACAGAGAGAGCTTTGTGGACCTGATAGGCTCCATTAACTTTGTATTAGCTTATCTGGCAATGGCTTGAATGTAACGACCGTACATTAACAAGATTTAAGATTTAAGATTTAAACTTTATGTGTAAAGATACATATCATCCTTCATCAGCAGCACAGACACGGAAAACATTTTATGATCGTTAATCTTTCAAATACGAGCTTCAAATGCAAGCTTCAAACAGGTCAATCTGTACATGTTTTACCTTCCTCTGTGATATGCTGAAACACCAGAGGTTGCTTCCATTTACATCTCATTACAGCTCTTCTCCTAACACTGTTGGCATAACACCAGAGGCTGTTTGTCCCCATCAGCCCTTCAGCTGCCCTCTGAGTCACCGAGCAGCTCAGTCCTTCTTTCTTTTTCTCTCAATTTCCTAGTCCCATTGTGCAATTCCATTTCTTCTTCTATCCACCAATCAACTGTCTCTGCTCCATCCTTTCCTTTCTCTCTCTACTGCTCTCTGTACCATTTCATCTTGTGCTGTCTTGCTAAATTTGTCTGTTTCCCCCTTTCCCCCTTTCCCGTCCTTCTTCCCTCATTATGTCTGAGTGATTTGTCTGGTCTTGGATCGTAGATAAGTCTCATACTCTAATAAGACTTGCGAAGACAGCAGGTTGTCTATCACTGGAAGTGTGTGTGTGTGTGTGTGTATGAGGCAATACAAAGTGTGTTTTCCTATTAAACAAACAGCCTACATAATAAATAGGCTAAATAAACATTCGGCCGCAGTTTTGCACGTCCACCTTCACACACCAAGCTAAACACTAACAGTAGCGAACTGCCACAAACATTCAGGTCGGAAACTGAAGCCGTCAATCAAACACGACGCTCGGCTGCTTTTCTGAAATTTGGTGGCGACTGCAGATTTTCACACTTC
Organism: Etheostoma cragini; assembly: GCF_013103735.1. Taxonomy (NCBI): domain Eukaryota; kingdom Metazoa; phylum Chordata; class Actinopteri; order Perciformes; family Percidae; genus Etheostoma; species Etheostoma cragini. The sequence goes on from NC_048425.1 coordinate 2,906,405, forward strand.
CTTGTTTACTTACAAGTTGGGTGTTTTTCATAAATAATTGATCCTGGCTCATCATTTTTTGGACAGTCCATGACTGATACCTCAGCTCTCTGTGTGAAACTGTAACTCCAAAGTTTAAACTCCAGCTTTTCCATCACAGCTTCTAACTTTGCGGCATCTTTAAACAAAATGTCAGAGGAGCTGTCCATGGTGCTGACCTGGGCCGGTGGCTGTGATGCTGAAGAGGAGCTTGACCAATACTCGGGCTGCTAAAAAAATATTGACCATTTCCAGAGTTACTTTATGATGAAATTCTTTTTTTCTTTCTCAATAAAAGCCGATATGTATATATAAACAGCACATCTAATATGCATTTTTAATTGAATTTGGCAAAAGAATATTAATCAAAATGAAGCTTAGTGTAAGGTCACTCAATAAATGACCTACCGTGTTTTTATCTTTTTAGCACAAGAGGGTTTCTGCTCTCAATTTAATCATCTCATGTCGCCATACACCTGCGATTACCAACCACCTGAGAGAGCAAGTACGGATATGACCTACACACACACACACACGCACAAACACACAAACACAAACACACACACATCTTTGAGCTATTCAACAACAGCTGCTCGATTCCTCTCAGCTCTGCAGCAACAAACAGGTCAGCCATTGTGTGTGTGTGTGTGTGTGTGTGTGTGTGTGTGTGTGTGTGTGTGTGTGTGTGTGTGTGTGTGTGTGTGTGTGTGTGTGAGTGAGTGAGAGAGAGGATATTGGATAACGAGAGAATTTAATTATATAGATGAAACGACAGAAGCAGAAAAAAAAGAGAAAAGGGGCAAAGGACAGACATAAAGTGTTAGAAGTCAAACCAAGGTGGCTGCTTCCTCTTCCTCTCTTTGCAACCTCCAATGCTCCTTTTCATGCCTCTTCTTCTTTGTCCTCTCCTGTAATTTGTTTTTTGTTCTCTTTTTCCCCTCCCCATCCACTCTTCTATCTCTCCTGTCACTAATCCTTTTCATCCTCAACGCTCCTCCTTTTCTTTTTGCACTTTCTCCTTTCTCTGCTCTTTCCATCTCCATTTTCCTCCTCCTCTTCAGCATCATATCTTTGCCTTATCATATCCACCCCTCCTCAACTCTCCCTGTTTTTCTCCTTTGCCTTTCTTTCTCCAGTCTTCCTCTTCTTAATTTCCGTCTTCCTTCTCTTCCTCTCACTGCAACCTCCAATCCTTTTCCTTCCTCGTTTCTTCTTCCATCTCTTTTTCCTCTTCTATAACTTATTTTTTGCTGCTTCTCTTGTTTTTCTTTTGGCCCTTTTTTCTTTCCACGCTTTCCTCTGTATCCCCCGTTCCCGTTCTTCTCCTCTAGACCATTTGAATTTTCTTCACCTCTCCTTTCTTTTCAGCTTTGCCTTTACTCATTTTCTTCCTTCTGCCCTTCATCTCCTTTTTTTTACGTTACGAATTTTATTCTCTCCAGCCTTCTTGTGTTTCTTCTCATCCATCTGCCTTCTTTACCTCCTCTCCTTCGCCAGTCTTCCTAATTTACCCCTCTCCTTTTCTTTTCCCTCTCCTCCTCTCCGTCTTTTCCCTCCTTCCTCTCCTCCATCTCTCTCAGCTCCCGTTTGGTTTCCTGTTGCTATGGCAGCAGTATGCTAATGAGGGAGTTGGTCTCCGGGCTCCACTAGACTACAGCAGCCTTCCTCTCCTTTTCTTCTGTCAGAGTCAGTCACAGTTTACTGTTGGGACCAAAGCCCTCGATGTTGACGGAGCCCGTCCTGCACCACCCTGTTGGGACTGGATTTTGCAATAATGGACTATGACAGGCTGGCTCTACATTATTTTTACTTAATCCTTAATCCTTAGCACTCAAATCACCAAGTTTTATGAAGTCTGGTTTCATTTTTAAGATTTATTTGTTGTCGGGATAGTTAGGCCTTTATTTGATAGGACAGCTTTAGCAAGGGGAGAAAGAGAGGGCATGACCTGCAGCAAAGGGCCGCAGGATGAAATTGAACCTGCAGCCGCTGCGGCAAGGACTGTATCTTTGTACATGGGGCACACGCTCTACCCGGTAAGCCACACAGGCCTTGATTCATTTTTTTTATGTATGTAAAGAAAGAAAAAAAAAACAACAACAACAGAATGAAAATGTTCCTACTACTATTCCTCTCACTACTATTATTTAGCTACCCTGGCCCCGCCCTACCACGTACTTCCGCTCAATCTTCATTTTCCTCCAGTACTCCGTCTGGGTTTCGCGGTATATTCTTGGGTTTTCTCCGGTGAAATCTTAACCGGTCCCATCAGAAAACAGACAGGGAGTGTCAGGGTATGACATTGAGGTTGTGCGCTAGTTTGAGTTGTATTTCCGTAATGGAGGCGAAGAAAGATGCGAGCGAGCCATTCAGTCCGTTGTGGCCACGCTGCTGCTACTACTGAAGGAGTTGAGCTAACGTCACGACCAAACGTTAGTGATTGGTTACGGCAGATCCAGAGTGGCTCGGGGCAAATCCAACAGTTTTAAACTTCAACAGAGTACCCGCCTTCAAGGAAGTTAACACTTCTGAATGGAGAGTGTTCAGACTCTCTGTATAAATGAAATGTTCTGTGGCTCCATAATTAAGGGACTGGGTGGCCTATGGGCCAGTGCTTATAACATATTAACCTCTATTCCTGTTATTTTATGCAATTTAAGCATTCAAATTGTATCTTTTCTACAAAAGAAACCTTTCTTTTGTATATTTACTATTGTTATATACTATAAGGCAAAAGTTTTTCTTATCCAACTAATTGATTATTTAGTTAATATAATAAACAATAGCTGCAGCCCTAGTGTCACAAGAGGAGTGAAGAAACTAGAAAATATTCACATTTAAGAGGCTGAAACTTAAAACTACTTTTATTAATTGGTTATCAAAATAGTTTGTGATTAATTTAATAGCTAACAACTAAAGTTGATTAATCAATTAATCTTTCCAGCTCTACTATAAACGTATTTTTTTATTGCAATTAAGCACAGCAAAAGTCTGTAATTATTCAACTGGCTCACAGCGGCTCCATATACAGCGACTGAAGGATGTGATACGATGGGAGGTCAAGTAAAGCTGGTCCGGGTTCAGATGTTTTCTCAAAGGCACTCCAGCAGGATGAACTGTTGACGGAGACGTGTATCCACCGGTTGAACTCAGCTCTTTTTGAGCCGACAACCTTCAAACACTTCAAGATGGTCTTTCAAGATTTCACGTTAACTGTTCATCTTTCATAAAACGGTGCAGGCAGCATAAAAAAACTCCCTAACGCCCACAGTATCAACAACCAGACTCGAGATATACCATGAAATCTCTGCACTGCCGGCAGAGTTTTAGGTGACATTTCAAATCAATCACCAAACATGCAGGAATTAATAAGAGTATTAGCTGAGAATTACAGTTGAAGGGAAGGGAAGGCTCACTCATATTAAACAAACACTGCTTGTAATATTGTGAAGAGGTTTATTTTGTCTTTACAAGTTGCAGCGATAAAAAAAAAAAGAAAAAGCATCTGCCATTCAGCAGAGACTCTGGGGTGGAGGGGGGGGGGCTGGCACAGATGAGGAAATTACCTTATTGAAAGACATGACTCTCCAAAAAAATGCCCCCAAACCCCCGTTTTATTAAACTCTTGACGGAGAGGAGTTCTGATGACTCATGTTAACGTGCTGGATGTAGTGCTTAGAGATGAAAAGGCTTTTATGTTACATCTTGAAGAGCGGGCCAGATTCTACAGATTACACGGTGGAAGGGGAATCAAACATCTCTTCTATGTTTTATGTCAGGGTTTATGTCACTAACCATGAGGAAATAAACTGATGATTTTGAATCCTCATAAATGCCATCTGCAAGTTTGAACTCTCATGACTGTGGAAAACAGATGACACAGCATCTATAAAACCAGCAGAAGATGATCTAAAAGCTCGCGGAGGAACATACAATGACATAGTGACATATCCAAGTAGTAGGGATTTAAATTATATTCTCTATTCTTTTAATGCTAGTTATTTATTTTCTGCTTTTTTAATTTCATTAGGAAACTCACTTTTTACATTCAAACTAAAATGGGACATTTTTCACAAGATGTCTTCATTTCTAGAAATGTGTGCTTTGATTTCAATTATTCAAAATATTCAATAAATAAACATAATGGTTGGCATAAAAGGTTTGGGACCCTTGTCAGTTAATGAAAAACAGAAAGAAAATAATTGTTTATTGATGCTAATCAAGGTAAAAAGGGTTCAAATAATCATGATTTTTTCTCGTCCAGCATGCTTTTAATCAGGGCTGTGAAATGCAGCCATGCTCACTCTTGTGCTACACAGCTCATCTGAAAGCTGCTGACCATTTCTATTCAAATCAGAGTGGAAGCCATTTTTTTGTGTACCATTGCCATGGTAACGTAGTAACTTCCGTATAAGCCGGATCCCGGAAAGTTGCGTATCTGAGGTTTTGTAGTAACGGACAAACAAGCAGTGGAGCAGTGGAGTGGAGCAACTTCAACAACCCATGAATGTAGACACTCCCATCCCAGAATGATGTGGCCAGACTCTCCTCAGCGGCGCTCTCTGGAGGAAGGTTTGGCAATGTGAGATTGTGGAGTAGTAACACTACGAGGCCAAATGAGTCAAACCTAATGTTTCATCCATAGTAAGCATACTGATATCGCTAGACGAGTAAGTTAACAGCTTTCTTCGGCTCGTTTTCTGTGAGGTTAAAAATCCAACAACTTGGTGCTTTTATGCTGCAGTGGTGACAGAGAATGAGCCTCATAGCGGGCTAAGTGAAGCGGTCCGCTGACCCGTTGCCGCTTGGTCTCAGAGTCCCTCCTAACTCCCCACAGCTCCGGGGAATGTGTCCCAAGCGGCTCTCGCATATGCAACACAGTTTATGAACCCACTAATGAGTATTGTCACCATGGCAACTAACAATAATCACCGTTTTGTTGTGTACCAATCAAATGACCACTTCAAACAGTCCAATGGCCTTTCTATCCAGCATACTGATCTCCAGACTCCATCGTCACTCTCAGGCATATTGCCTGGGGTATTTACCAGCTTTCTGCCCAGTGCATGTTGGGATAAGGAGCATTGTGTACGATTGTGTAGGATTGTGTATGATTCTGCACAGAAACATCCAGGTGTCTCTGCAGCACAAAAACACTGCAAACATCAGCTGATTAAAGGAAGCGGAGGTAAAGAGTTAAGGTGCTCGGGTCATTTCATTCTGCTCCAGACATGAAAACAGAATCTGCAGAGCTTCTTTCAGCTAATTCATTTTCTGGGCAGTCGGCCACTAAACTCAGGAATATGCAAACCACCGCGAGTGCTCTCCCTCACTTATTCGGATTTGAGCTCTCGCTCCGTCTTTCTCCTGTTAATCCTGCCGCTCATTGTCATGAACACACTTTTCTGTCCCACTCTTTTATTTTTTGTTTCTAGACACTTTTTCCATGTATACCTCCTCTGTCTCTGTCTCTCTCCACCTTCTCCCCTCTGTCTTCCATTCTTTCACTCTCTCTGTACAAAACTAGTAACAAGCCAATTTTTTTAAATGTAAGGAGTAGAAAGTACCGATATTTTTGTTAGAATGTAAGGAGTAATAGTAAAAAGTTGCCACAAAAAAATAGTAAAGTAAAAATATATCTACTGGAGTACAGTAACAAAGTATTTGTACTTCGTTACTTCCCATCTCTGCACACACACACACACACACACACACACACACACACACACACACACACACACACACACAGTAGACAAACACTCAATGAATGAATTATTGAGACGACTGTTAATGTATTATTCATGGCTGCAGGAGGTATCACAGGTCCAGACAAAAAAAGAAATGTTAATGATTCAAACACACACAAACACAACATGCACGCGCACACACACACAAACACAAACACTGATCTCTCTCTCTCTCTCTCTCTCTCTCTCTCTCTCTCTCTCTCTCACACACACGCACACACACATGAATGTTTCAGGAGTTTTATTGTGGGTTAAACGGAAGGATTTTTGCTAAGCGTCCCCTTTGAATCTGCAGGTCGACTGGGGAGAAGAGACTGATCAGAAACAACTAGTAGAGCCAAGAAGAAGGAAAGAGAAGAGAAAATATGAACCATAAATGTCACTGTGATGTTGTTTACTTTTTAATGTTAAGTGGCTGGATTAATAAAAGAGAGGAAAGAAACAGAGTGAGAGGCTGGTCGGTAAGAGAAGGAAAACCAATGACAAAAAAAGACATGGAAAGAAGAACAATTTTCCTGGCTGCCCTTGTTGGGAAATGTTGAGAAGCAAAACACTCAAAGAGAGTGTGTGCACTTGTATGTATCTTTTCATTCTGAGATATCAGCCAGGATTTCTGCCTCCACCCTGGAGGTGAAAGGATTTCCACCTGCTGCTCTAAGCCTCACAACATGACTAACAATGTTAGAGGGTCTCGGGGGATCTCAGACATCGAATTAACACCTCCGACTCAGTCATGTCATGACACATGAACCCCAACCCTAACTTGTCATCACAAAACCGAATAAAGCTTATTAAAAGAAATGTTTACGACATCACGTTTATGGCTGTTTATAATGTTTATGACATGTTCCTGACATTTTCATGTCACTCTTATGCAGAGTGTAGATACCTTCAAGTAAAGTGTAACCAGACGGATACATTCAGTCAGAGCAAGGCTAGCACCGTCTTCTTTTTTCACTATCAGACAGAAATCCTAAACTGTTGTCTTTCTTCTTTGTGCCATCCATTTTCTTTATGGATCAGTGTGTTTTTTTTACCTATCCCTAGTCTCAAAATTGTTTTATTAACTTCTTCCCTCACCATCCTCCTCTGATTGCTGTCATTTATCAAAATGTCACACAAACATCTCTTCCAAGAAATCCTGTTTTTCTTCTTAAACTCTCTTCCTACTTGGTCACTGGCAACGCTTCCTTCCTGTCTCTTCTTTCTGTGCCCATTTTCTGTTTGCACCTCTTGCATGAAATCCTTCACTCATCTTCTTGTATTTTCTCTCTCTCTCTCTCTCTCTCTCTCTCTCTCTCTCTCTCTCTCACCAAACTGTCTCTATCTTTCTCCCTGCAGGTTATCTAAAAGAACGAGACACATTGAGGTACAAATCGAGCGAACAGGGAAAGCTACATTCCACCGCCCCGCTGTTTGTGACTCACTCGTTCTTTAGCTGACTCTATTTCTGTGCTGGTTTCCTCTGTTCCACCTCTCCACCTCGCTCTGGTTTTGTTACTTCACGTCTTTCCTCCACCTGCCATGTCAGCTCATGAGCACCAGTCTGTCTATCGCTACATCCATCTTTCATCCTCACCTCCTGCATGATTTATCATCTGCTCTCCGCTTCCTGTTGCGTTTCCCTCTAATGAAAACCTTGTTAACATTTACAATGTCACAGAAGTGTTTCAGCGGAGTTTCCATCAGCTTTGCACTTACTAAATGTCAGAAATGAACACATCAGCTGGACAAAATGGAGAGTTGTTATGATATGGATCAGTGTTTGTATTTTATTTCACTTCAGTGCAATGTTCACACCTTTCTTCATAGATAAGAACAAATAACATAAACGTACTGAACAACTTACTTTACAAACTTTGTGGAGACTTTAATTCAAAAATAGTACGACGTTTTAAAAAGGACCATACCATCATTGCTTTATCTCTGGTTATAGCTTCTCTATTATGCCTAAATACTGCCTAATATTTCTGAATGCATGCTGCAGATTTTTAAGTTTTAGTCTACCATTTCCAGGAAGATTGTCAGTAACAGTGTGAAACATGCGTGATGGGCAAAAACATGCAAAATCACTGACGTAAATGTCTCTTTTTCAAGTGTGTGCAATCAAACTAAATCATTTGGTCCAGTTGATAACAGTAAAATCTGGTTCCATCTTATGAAAACTGCATGATTTCCTCATTGAAAATTAACTTTAAGACTCTTAACAGAGCATTGGCACATTTGTCATTCCCTCAGTTATAAAAGCAAACTCAGCAGCTCCATCCTTTTTCTTTCTCTCCTCTATTCTCTTGCTCTCTGCAGGAATAAGTGAATTATTTGGGTTCTTTTGGAGAGTCCCCCTCTCTGTCAGCAGTGTTGGATGGATTACCACACACACTCACACACACACACACACACACCCACACACAAGCAGTACTTAACAATGCCAAGCAACACGGGGTGGAAAAAATTGATTCATGGCCTCTCTCTATCCATCTCCTTCTCTCAGCTTCGCTCGCTGGATGTCTTGCTTCCATGGCTCTCCTTACAACTTTAAGTCGGGTTCGGCTCAGGCGACGATCTGGCCAACATTGTGCTAACATCGGGTCAGGATCGGGCCAGAAGAAGATTAGGGTCAGGCTAGTATTGGCCCGGGATCGAGTTACAATCAGGCCAAGGATTGGCTGAGGGTCGAGCTACTTTAGTTCAAACTCTTCAAATCGACGCTGAGTGTCTAACCCTGTGGTGATGCATCAGACTATTTCCACATCAGAAAATCATTTTTTCGTCCTCTTCACTTTTTCATTACTCCTGTCTTTTTCCTTGATTGCATGTGTGTTCTCATCTCTCCATCCCTTTATCCTTCACATACTCTCTTAGCCATCCTTTCTTCATTAATGCTTCTTTATCATCAATTCTTTATCACCTCTGCCCTTCGCTGCTCCCTCATCTCTCTCTCTCTCTCCCTCTCCCCCTCTCCCTGTCTATCTCCCCCTCTCTCTCTCCCTCTCTCTCTCTGCCTCTCTCTCTCTCTCTCTCTCTCTAAGGATTGGTCAGAGGTTCCCATACAGCTGATCATCAGCTGTAGCAATCTTACTGCAGCATGTATGCATTTGTGTGTTTCAGCTTCAATTAATGAAATTATATTTTTGTATTTATGTGTGCGTTTGTGTTTATGTGTATCTGGCAGCGTTTGTGCGAGCACTAGTGTGTATCCATGCGGGTGTTTAACTTTTCACTGAACTCTTGCCCCAGCGCTAATAAACACCAATGAGACATGAAGACAAAATTCCCATTAAAATGGCGGCCTTAATTATTAAAGGGGTTTGAATGGAAAGCCTCAGTACGTACAGTATATCTTCAGCATAAATAATACAAAGGATGGGCATGAGTCTTCCCTCTGTTTGATTGGGATGCAAAGATCTGCACTGACCTGCTGAGACCTGAACCCAACGCATGAGATGCGATCTGACTGAACTAAACGAGAAGTGAACAAAATAATTTCTTTGGGCACACAGAAAGGTTTCACAGCAGAAGAAAAACAAAAACAAATGTGGCAACAATCCACTTTTAAATTAGGCCTCCTCAGCATAAAATAAAGCTTTTCCTTTTCCCAAAACTCTCCAAGGCCAGTGCCCCTCACTCCCTCTTTATTCGATCCCCGTCTCTTCTTCTTGTCTCCTCTTGACACTTTTTTTATCAGAACACCCAGAATGCATCGCAGGTGTTAGGAAGGGTATATACACCACTTTCCTACACCTCACTGCCAGCCAGCTGGCAGAGTAATGATGGGTAACCCGTGACGTGTGTGTATGTGTTCGTGTGTGTGTGTGCAAATTTACGCAGTTGAAACCACTGAGTCGAAACCCAAAGTTACTTTGGCGTTGCGTAACAGCTTACACTTTACTGCTCTCTCTCTCTCTCTCTCTCTCTCTCTCTCTCTCTCTCCCTCTCTCTCATTTATCAAAGGAAAGGTTGAAAGCTGGATCAATAACCATGACCTCATCTACAGGTAGAGGAGAAACAACAATAAAGAAGGAGGAGAGGAGAACGAGAGGACCCAATAAAAACAATCAAAAAGAGAAGAGAGGAGAGGAGGAGAAGAAACGAGGGAAAAACAGAAGAGAGTGAAGCAAATAAGAGAAACGAGGAGGAGAGCAAAAAAGAAGTGGAGAAGAGAGGACATAAGAAGAAATAAAGGGAACAAAAATAGCGGAGGGGAAATAAGAGGAGAAAAGTGGAAATGGAGGAGAGGAAACAAAACGAGAGGAGAGGGAAGCAGAGGAAGAGAGGAAGCAAGGAGAGGACCAACAAAATGAGAACAGTAAACAAAGAGGAGAGAGAACAAAATGAAAAGAGTGGGGAGGAATTAAGAGGAGAAGGGGAAACGGAAAAGGGGAAGAGAGAAAGAGAAGAAACAAGAGGAGAGGAAGTAGGTAGGTGAACAGGACATAAGAAGAGGATGAGCAATACTAAGAAGGATGAGGAGAAGAAGGAGAAATACTAAGGGGATGGAGGCCAAGTGGAATATGGATGGTCTTCCAGGAGACAGCAACTCAAGGTTAAAAAGGAAGAGAGGGAAGATAAGAATGAGAGGAGGATGAAGTGGAAGAGAAAGAGGAGTGTGTGGAATGCTGAGCTGCACTGTGTGTGTCCGTGTGTGTGTGTGTGTGTGTG
>NC_048425.1:2916928-2949272 GCF_013103735.1 Etheostoma cragini
CACACCCACACCCACACCCAATAATATAATTAGCTCTAAAAGCCTGGTGATGGTGATGACACATAGGGCCCTATCTTCCACCTGGTCAAGTGTCTCTGCTAGTTTAAGACTGACGCAGTTGTCAACTTCCTGTCAGACAGAAGGATTTGTACAGTTACTGTGATGAAAGAATGATGAAAGTTGCTTATTTTGGTTCTGAATATTCAAAGATTTATTCAAAAGTAACTCAGCACCATTTTACACTATATTATGTTTAGGCAGTGCTAGTCAAGGCTGGGTATATATACAGTAGTTCAACCCATTTTGATACCAATGCTCCAAATGTTGTACCGATTCTTGTACGGCACGTTTTAGACCCAAATATAAATTACACCATTTTGCATTGGCTGTTGATTACACACAGATCAAAACAGAAACAGAAATTCCCTACCGGAACGGAAATTACAAAAGGTGAAAATACAGGCATTAGCATTGTTTTTCAGAAAATATAGTATTTCAACTTTGCATGTTTCCTCAATATTTAATGACGTATTGCGGTCATTTTTGGATTTATTACAGTAAATATATCACGAATTTGACCTTTAATGTTTGATTTTCAGGGTACAGGACAAGCATATAGTGCCTAGAGCGCCCTCTCGTGGCTGTAGACGGTAATGTTTACTGCTGGGTTTATGTCAGTCAGTATATTTCAATATATAAGTTGCACTTGACTATAAGTTGCAGGACCAGCCAAACTATGACAAAAAGGGCAGCGTATAGTCCGGAAAATACGGTACTATGGAGGCAATTCGTTTGGTGTTTGAAAAGTATTTGTGCGTTTATAAGAGCTGTAGCAATTCAAAATCTTTCTGTACAATTAATTGTCTAATAAATAGTTGAAAATAACAATCTAGTTGTCTCTTTTGGTCATATTTATTTATCACTCTTTTAATAAGTTAACGTCTTAAAATGAATCCCAGGATATGTCTTTATGGTTGTATCCCTGTTATGTGACTCACATAATATAATAACAGTACATAGCCTATGAAGTAAACCATGTGTCTTTTATCAAAAAACATTTGTTCTGTATCAGTATCCCCTCTTGTCATTTTTGTTGCTAGGGAACATGCATGGGGTCAAGTGCCAAATACTAACAATTTAAATAATAGTACTAATATTTAGTCAGACAAATAATCACTTATATAATTTCAATTTGGCATAACAAGATCAACATTTACCGGACGTTAGCTGATGTTAGCAATGAATTGCGGCTAAACAAAGAAATGGTGATTAAGTATTATTACGTCACGGTTGTTACAGGCTTAGCAGCTATTTCAGAGAAGACATACATAGTTGCTCTACCAGCCCTCTTCCTCTTCATCACTTTATCTTTCTCTCTCCAGCTTACCAGGCATCTCCTCTCACTTTTGAGAATGTCGTATTAACCACTGACAGCTCTCTCTCTCTCTTTCTTTCTCCCTCCCTCGCTTCTTTCAAATTCCTTAGATCTTCTCATTGCACTCCTTATTTCCTCTTTCTGTCTCCTCGCTCTAAATTGGAGAACATGTCTTTTTTTAGGGGCTGAGAGCCGCTCCTGGAGTCTCCCGAACGCCACGGGATGTTTTGAAAATAATAAGACTTTTCTATTTTCTGTCTCACTCAGAGGACTACTCTGCTTGAGCTGCCGCCGATTATACCTCCCAGCAAGGTGTAGTCGATGGCAGCTCACATCAGCGCAGGCTGGAGCCGAGTTTCTCTGAGTCACATAGCAAGAAAACATGACGGATATTTAATTAGTAAAGAAAATATGAACAGACAATAGTGGAATATGATATTGGAACCAGAGACTTATTTGGATCAAAGACTCTTTCAAGCAATTTTAGAAAGGATTTGATTGTTTGGTTTGTAAAAAAATAAAAAATAAAAATAATAATAATAATAATAATAATAGTGAGAAACGGCATCACAATTACCCAGAACCAAAGTGACACCCTCACAATGTTTGTTTTGTCCGACCAACAGTCCAAACGTCACCATCATTACTGATGCAAGGCAATTATAAACATTAAAAGGAAATGCAGCAAACCTTCACATTTGAGAAGCTGGAATCAGGACATGTTTTTACATAAAAGTTTTTTTTTTAAATAGCTGCCATATAAATTTCAGTCAATCAATGTATCAACTAGCTGTCAAATGCACATATGTGTAATGGAGTACAAAGTACAATATTTCCCTCTGAGATGTAGTCGAGTAGAAGCAGAAAGAGGCATGAGATTAAAATACTTAAGTAAAGCACCTTAAAAAAGCTACATTTCTTTTATACACCTAAATCGTTTAAGTGTCCCCTTTATTTACAATATTTCCAAAGCTGTACCTTGCTGTCAGACAGCCCTTTACGACGGGGATTTAAAGCCGTTATCTTCGCTCACTACAAAGCCGCCAGACTCCAAAAACTGTAATTTTACCTCGCAAAACACAGGAGTTGCTGCTCTACAGCTGCCTCCACTGGTTACCAATGTGTTATTGTGTGACTTTGGTGTTTAAAAGGGTTAGATAGGATTCAGCAAAGTCTCACAATATTCTAAATAAAGCGTACACATGGAGAAGCAGCTCATAAAATCCCACTTCAAAAGATCCATACCATGCTTTTAAATACAAAATGTAAGCAAATGTACTGCTCAAGGACTGTGAGATGTTATACAAGATGTATTAATTCATTACCTCTGTCACTACTACACAAGGGCAAGAAAGCATTTCTTCATCTCAAACACACATCTAATTTACATCGATGTTCTTCCCCATGACTACTCAGGAAAGACGCCTTTTATTTTTTCCATAAATCCTTTACTTTCACCAGCTAATAACCATAACGTTTATCCTAAATGTTCACCTTCGTCACCACTCCTGCCTGGGCAAACAACCACGTCACCGTTCTGTCTTCCCTCCATCCTCCTAGATCCCTCAGCCTGGAAAAGCAGTTCACTTCCCAACATTGTCTCGTTAATTCCTCCCTCCATCATGGTGAATATTTTTGTCCCATCAACACACCTTCAAGGGTGATGGAGTCATTCACTCATCCTGTTCTAATCAGGGCCTCCGTCTATCCTCCAAAAAGCATTTGCACACATATCTAGATGTAGTAGAGTGTACCCTTGTGTGTGTATCTGTTTTATTTTGTAATTTCTGCTTGCACTTAAGAAGAAAAACCAAAAACCTTTCACTAAAATTTGTCCCCGTCATCTTCCCATCCTGACACCACTGTGTCTAGCACTCTGTCTTTCGCCTTTCAATCTTCACCTCTGTCACCTCTTCTACTCCAGAGACAGAAATCTCTTCACTTCCTGCTCTTATGTCTCCCTGTCTACCTTTTGTATCATTCCGTGGCGGCTGTCATCCCTCCTCTCCTCCCTTTTGCTCTGTCCTTCCACTCCAGCTTTCATCTGTCTGGCAGTAGCCCCGTTTTAGCAGAAAGCTGGAAACAGCAGGGAATAGTCAGGGGGACGGACGGAGAGAGAGAGAAACAGAGTTTGCCTTGGGCTTTTCTAACTCTGTTTCTTTCTCTATGTCTATCTCATCAAATCTCAATCTCATGCGCTTGCTTGATCCCTCCAGCTCTTTATTCCTCCCTCTGTCTGTCCCATTACATCTCTCCCTCTTTCTCTTTGCTCGCTTTGTATCTGCTCATACTTTTCACACAACTCATTATCTCACTCAGCCACATCCCTCCCTTCACCATTCACCCTCCATCTCACCGGCTCACTAGCCCTCCCTCTGCGTCCCACACTGTTTCTGTTGTGTACATCCTGTTGTGTTCTGACTCTCCTCTGACGAGTCCCACAATTCCGCAAAGACAAGGAAATGTTACACTGCAGGAGTTTGTGTTTTGACAGATGTAACTAGGGCAGATGGGTCTTAGACTGTGTTGTTTTTGGTTTCGAACCCTTTATTGGTGATGTTTGTGCTGTTAAACTACGTCACAGTCAGCCCCCTGCTGCAACGGACAATACAGAGACAACAAGAGCGTAGCACAGACGCAGAGACCCAGAAACGCTGGCCAATCAAATCATACAGGGCTTTTTTGGTAGGGGGGCTTAAAGAGACAGGCACTGCAACAGCGCATCTCAGACAGAGGGTGAATACAGGTGCATCAGCCATGGGCAGTGTCAGAATAATAATGTTTTTTTTAAAACTTGTAAACATATTCCAGTAGAAACTCAAATATGAACGTGGAAATTAGCAAAATAGGTCTCCTTTGTCATGTGAAGATAGGGTCTCATTAAAATATGAAAGAATTCTTCCAGATATAATTTAACATAAATATTAATATGCCATCCAAACAGTTTCTCAATATTACCCTCTGGATTAACGTGTTGTACTGAAATGTCAACACTTCCATCCCTAGAGCTGTGCTGCAAGCATGTTCTGCTGGTATCTGATAACCAACCTTGACACCAGGGAAGGTGCACACACATGCATTAATAACATTAACTACACACACACACACACACACACACACACACACACACACACACACACACACACACACACACACAACACACAACACACAACACACACAACATCTCTGTTTTCAGGTGAAAATGCTTGCTCTTTCAAAATTTCAACTTTTCATTTACCAAGGAAAGCACAGTTGTTTCAGCATGAAACAATTATTTGTTTATAAGTATTTCTGGCCTCGTACAAAGACAATTTTAAAAACCAGAAGATTAAAAAAGAAGAGCCATACCCCTCTCGCGTCACTATCCAGTAGGAATCCCTACCTCTTTTTGGTGGTATTTGATGGCCAGTTTGAGCTTGGCCAGGTCGTGGCACTGCCTGGGGTCCAGTTCCTCGCTCTGGTCATTGTCTCTGTGGTTCAGGATGGTTTCCAGCTCTCTAGAACTCCTGGCCTGGTCCAGAAGGTCTTTGGCGAACCGCTTGCACTGCTGCGACAGCTCCTCGTACTCCTGACGAAACTCGTTCTCCACCTGAGAGGAGGAAGGAGAGAACAGGTTATGAGAGAGAGTGGTAGGAAACCCTGTAACTAATTATTCACAATGGGTACATAACTTTGACTTTAACAGCTCAATATTGTCCCCATCTCGTTGGAATTTGCACTGCTGCAACAGCGTCTTGTGCTTCAAAAATAAAGGTATCGTTACCCAGGATAAAACATAATGTCAGGCTGAAGGCATTACTAGATAGGTCCTGAATAGGTGTGAGGGAAAACTTGCTACAAAATAGAAGTAAGCAGAAACTTTTAGTAGCACAAGTGACAGACACACAAGTTAAATGGGTAACATAATTGTTATTAACATAAATGATGCTGCTGCTTCCTTAGTGCACCAAACAGGCCATCATGTGTAGGATGTGGCGTCCCTCCAGAGGAATTCACTTGGGTCTTCTGAGAATCGATGCCAAGGAGGACTGAACTTGCTCCTGAAGGCTCCTGGTGGATCAACACTTTATTTTGACACTTTAAGTCTCATTTAATGTCACAGTTAGCTGTTTATTGCAGAAATAAAAACTGGGAGAAATGATGAGGCCTATTCTGGACCAAGCACTTTGCTGACTCTACAGAAGGCTAAACATTCTCCTCCACCAAGAAGAATTTATTCAAGCAATTTCTTCTGCCAGACCTGTAGTCTTGCATTGCCAGACCTTCCTCTACAGCGCTGCGGAGGAGGGTCTGGCTAGTCCACACAGCATTCTGAGATGGGAGAAAAATGTGCTCTGGTTGATTGGCATTTATTTAACCCAATTACAATCGTCGTGTGCTGGTGCTATGCGCCAAGTGGAGCAACGGTGGCACTCAAAATCGCCTTTTGTGTACGTTCCAGAGTTGTTTTAGTTGTGCAACAGAAAGCTCATATGACAGATAGTCTAGCTAGCTGTCTGGATTCACCCTGAAGAGATCTGAGGACCAGTTAACCAGAGTTCTCAGAAATCCACCGCATTTTAAAATTACTACTCAAAAAAAAAGTGGAAGGTAACGGGACACCCGGCCTAAAAGAGGGACATCTGGGGGAATTTCCGCCAGAACGAAAGCAATCTCGGGAAGGGAACGTCGTGAATACACACTACAAGATCTGTAACAATCGTCCTGGGGCAGTGAACACACAAACTCAGAAGGAATTAATATCCATACCTTGCTGAGCTCTTTGAGTTCCCAGCCCAGTCTGAAGGCAGTGAGGATGGGATCTTCACTGGAAAGCGCGATGAGGGAGGGCGAGGCCAGAGCCTTGTAGATGTTGAGTCGAGACCTGGAATGTCGAAGACTGTCGACCTGCAGAAACAGGCACGGAAAGACAAAAAAGGGGAAAAATACTGATACTGAAAGTTAAGTACAAACACCACAATGTTAAAATAGCCTACTATATATATCTCTAAAATAATAAATATTATCAGCTAAGGTTTTGAGAGTAAAAGTACTTATTTAGCAGAAAACCAGCCCTCATGACTGATGTAGTAAATTATATACATTATAAATTACATAATAAATGATGTACTCTATATACAGTTAAATAGTTTAGCACAGTGGTTCCCAATGTATGTATTTATTTTCTAGGTTTGAGACTCTGTACTCTTGGAGGCAGTAGACTATGGGATGCCTTTAGCAACCAAAAGTCTTTTTTCCCAAAACCATATCACCGCAGGCAGGCAGAAACCATATATCTCCATATTTTGTCATCCTACTTTTTTTCAGAAATCAAGGCTGTTGGTCAACTTTAATGTCTGTCTGTAGGTTTAACAAACATTACAAAAATTACGAGGCATTCTGTTTGACTTTGTTTGATGTAAAGTTATTAGCTCAAGAAATGTTTTCAAACTAGCCTTCTTATTTTTCCCTGCAAAACAACAGTTCTGGACACACAAGGTTTTCACCCAACTGTGACGATATGCTTTTTAAATTACAAATCTGAGGCACAATTCTTTCCTCCTAGTATGGTATTTCAAGTTGAAATGCTTTATGGTCAGTTTACATTGTGTATAAGTTTATAAATGTACTTGCACTTTGACACCTTTTAAAATAAAACAAACTGTGATGTGTCCTCGTGGTGTTGGTGTTGTTAGTCAGCTCTGGATTGGCAAATGCCTTTTAAAACTGACTTTCCCCAAAAGGGATTACTAAACTATACCCCACTCTTTCTGATCTTAACCCTTGTGTATTTCAGCTCTTTCCAACATTGTCATATTTATATTTCTAGATCTGTTTTATGTGTGTAAATTGTGTATGTGTCCATACTTGTGTATGCAAACTGCTTGCATTAAATTACCTGTAAAGGGACCAATAAAGTATTTTGAATTAATTGAAATATGTAATTTTGCTATCCGTAATTTGTACTACTGTATTGAGTTTTGTACTTCAATGGTTTAATAGTTGCAATAATTGTTTGTCTCTGTACATGTTTTTGGGCTGCTGTTATGTTTTGGTGAGCTAAAGAAAATCTCCCTTTTGTATTAATGTGCAACAGAAACATATATTATAAACATATATTTTGAATTGATACGTGTTGAACCCATAAACTGTGAAGTAGCCTACCAGTGTGATTACATAACAAGAAATGTAAATGAGCAAAGTATTTTACATTACAGAAGAAAGATTTATTAGGAGGCTGTGTTATTTATTCAACATATTTATTTGATTTGTTTATGAGATGGAAACACAGCAGAGAGGTGATTTATTCATAGCAGAGGAAATGAAAAGTATCTAATCATTTGGGATCATTAAAGTCAGCGCTGGTTGTACAAATTGGGAGTAATTACTGTTTATTTTTGATTTTATGTAAACCAAACAGTGCATATCCAAAAACAATCACTCACCTCTGAACTGGAGACACACTCGACACAATCACATCGGATCTGGTGTGGTCTGGGAATGGTGACCTGTACAGAACAACAACATCCTTCAAGATGAATCGTCACAGCTAACATCTAATGCAACACTTAGCTACTCAATGAAAAAGGAAATGCATATCTATTCTTGCTATTTCTATATAACTTTAGCACACAGGAACTAAAAACATCACCTTCCGCTGGACGAGGAGCTTGATGATCTCGTAGTTGTTGGTGTGAGCCGCGAGCATGATGGGAGTTATGTCTGGGGTGAACTCTGAAAACTGACTGTCCATCATCAGCGAGGGAACCTGAAGAACAAGGAAAAACTCTTATAAAAATTATCACATATTGTCTTGTAGTGTATTCTACCTTAGCACCTTTAGTGCTTGTCATCAAAGACAAAGCTGGCAAAATTAACAGCTCAGATAATTACCAGCCTATAGCTCTGGCCAGTGTGTTATCCAAGGTCTTGGAGAGGTCTATACTGAAGAGGGTGGAACAGTTTGCATTGACCTCTGACAACCAGTTTGACTTTGAACCAAAACATGTCACGGATACAAGTATTTTTGCCATAAAGGGGATCCTAAATTTGTAGAACAGGCATAATTCCACAATTGTATGTGTTTTCTTGTTGCCTCTAAAGTCTTTGTGTGTAAGTCATGAGAAGCTATTCTACAAATTGAACACTTTGTCTGGTACTGCCCTTAAAGTGTGTGATGAGGTCAAATACTTAGGGCACTATATAACTGATGACCTGTCTGATAATAGGGACATTCACAGACAGTATGGTATGATGCATGCACAAGCTAACATGCTGAATCGCAAATTTAGCAATGTGTACTGCCCACTTGTGAGGGCGCTATAAAAAAAGCAGTATGCAGAAACTTAATGTGGCATTTAATGATGGCATGAGGCTGCTTCTGATGCCACAATGGAGCAGTGCCAGCCAAATGGTTTTGAGGGTTGATGTATCCAACTGCCCTACTCAGCAATCTTATGTACAGATGTGTGTGTAGATTAACTGAGTCATTCAACAGCATAATTGCAACACTATTGAACCCTGCAATGAGTGTGTTTAGGTTCACTTTGAGATTGTGGCGCCATTAGCGTTTTGGTCTATATGCTAATATCTGCACACTCTTTTTGTATATTTGGGGGCTCTTATTTCTTCTTATGTCTTATTGTATGTGTTATTAGTTGTATTTGTCGTTTTTTTGCTATGTTTTGTGTTGTACTATGGACCTTTTTTGTGTCCTGAATGAAGAATAAAGTGAAAAGTAAAAATGATGTAACAGGTGGAGGGCAATGACTGGCTGATGTCTAATAATACATAATCCAAAATCAGCTGGATAGTTTGGTTTTACCCTTCTTGTGAGGCTTGGAGTTAAACAGACAGAACAAGTAAACTCTAATGAGCTTTTGTTGAGCAGTTAAAAAGCCATGATTCAGCTCAGCAACATGTGGCAATGTTATGCTTTTAAGTGGACCAATTCAGAGCAAAAGACACTTTAGCCAGATGAATCAAATTAAACTCACTTGAATAAGATTAAAACTAATTATATTAGTGTAATGCATTCGACAAAGGAAGGTCCCTGCTGCAAAGTTACATTAAGGTACATCCTCTCCAAAAACCTCATTACATCCCTCATTGACGCGAGTCCAAACAGCTGCTGTCGTCAGAGAGAAACCCAGGTGGTCTGTTACTACGGAGGATAATGGATTTATCAGAGTACGAGAGTTTAATGGCCCAAACCAGTGGTTTTGCTGGTTTGAATCAAGGTTAAAATAGTTTAGACATTTCAATTAGTTAATTTTTTTATTAGAATTTTGACATTTGGATTTAATTTCAACCATTATATTGGTTACGTGCAGCAGTGGATCTCAAAAAATGGAAAATAAAGATTTTCACAAAGAAATGTAAAAGATACATATTATTGAGTTTATGATTCAGCCACACTAAAAGACTGTGCGGAGCAGAGATGAGGAAGAGGGTGAAAGGAGAGAGGAAGAGGGAGGAGTGGAATGAGCACGCACGCACACACGCACGCACGCACGCACACACGCACACACACACACACACACACAGACTCTCTTTCATCTCTCAGGGGGAGAACCAAGCAGAGTGCTTCTCTTCACTCTCTCAATCTCTGTCTATCTTCTGCTCCTCACCTTCTCTTTCTCCCATCTTCTCTTCTTCCTTTACACCCTCTGTTCACTGTTTCATTCCATCTTCTACTCGTCTGACCTCCTGCCGTCTTTGTTTTTCTATTCTCTTTCTTTCTCTCTCTCTCTCTCTCTCTCTCTCTGCTGCCATAACATTTTTTTCCTCATCTGATCTCTCTCTATCCTTGTCACTCTCTCTTTTTTTTCTGTTCTTCTCACTGGCGTGATAAGGAGTGTTAGAGCAGCTGCCACTTGCTGGGCATCTCATGCTGATTGAAGAGACAAGGAGAGAGAACACACACACACACACACACACACACACACACACACACACACATACACACACACACGATAAAATGGCCTACATAGTTTTGATTTTAAAATTTGAAAGTAGATCTGTTTCAAATGCATTTGTCTTTTCATGCTTCAAAATATCCATGCTTGTCCTGCTGCTGGTGATGAGGACCGTTCAGAATACATTCCCACTAGGACTGACCTACATAAGGAAAGAAAAACCCTCCCAATTTTTTTTAGTTACGTTTTTTTGCACTATATTTTACATCAGAGGTTTTTCAAATCAAAGAAGTGGAAATCCAATCCTGTATCTAAAAGTAAACTCTTTGAAAAAATCTTGGATCAGCTGGAAAATGCATCGTCACAAAGCTGAAAACAGGGAAAGTTTAGTAGTAATTGAAGGTTTCAGAAATAATGCTGAATGGTATTAAACCTCGCCAGGAGGTTTGAAAGCACAGTATCCAATGAGGGGCTGGATGTGCCCAGGATGGTGTTTCCTGCATAGAGGTGGATTTGAGAGTTCCCAGGAGCAAGAGCCACATCATTGATGTATAGGTTAGAAAAGAGTCGGTCCAATAATCGAGCCTTGTGGCACCCCCATAGAGAAATCCATAGGTCCAGAGAACAGGCCTTAGGTTTAACGGGCTGGACCCTACCAGAGAAATAGTTATTTAACCACGTGAGGCAGTCGTGAGAAAACCCAAGGTTGTTCACTACATTCTTAGTCAACTATCACTTGTGCAATTGTTTTGTCGATGAATCAGTTAGTTGATTTAATCGACAAATGTGTAAAGCTGACTTTCTCCACAAAGAATAACATACTTTAAAGCTTGTGTTTACCAGAGATGGGCTCAAAAGTTTCCTTAATAAGTCATTAAGCAAGAAAAAAAAGGATAAAAATGAGTAATTACGTAAAGAAATCTTAATCGACTAAAACTGTACTCGAGACTCGGCTCATCTGTCGTACGTAAAGACTGATTAAATAATATAAACAGACATATTCTGTTGCTTAGTTTTGCTCCATATCAACTGAAACACAAATAAGCAGATAAATGGAAAACATTTGTTGACATCTTCTTTCTGAGTTGAAAGTTATGCAGAACAGTTTTCACAGTTGTGAGAATATGGTTACTAAACAATTATCCTGTGGCATCTATCCTGATGCCTCTCTATCCTAATCTAATTTGGCCCTTAACCGTCCTGTTGTCAAATTGGACCCATTTTCAAAGTTTTAACATCTGAAACCATCCACAACCAAATTGCCCAAACACTCTTGGCAGGTGAAAGGAGTAGGATCGGTTAATTTCTTACATTGAATTTTGGGTGTTTTATTCCATTTTTATTGCATTTGAAAAAAACAATGAAATGGTTTTTAAACAGTAACCTGACTGAACTTTGACAGTCTTTGATTATCCACCAAATCATAACTATTTGAAAAAATTCATAATTTCAGATTTTACTTTCTTAATTATACCCAGGATGACAACAGGTTGCATTGGTTGACGGGAAGAGAAGACAATCAACCAGTCACCCCAAAGCTACGATGAAAGGCACTCACCTAACCAACAGGGAAAATTTGAGGAAAAGTGTTATGCTCAAGCACATTTTGACATTTGGGACAGGATGGGATCAAACCACCAACGCTGAAGCCTGCTTTACTTCCTTAACCACCGCCGCATGAACTCTTCCCAGTAGTCAACTGGGCTCTGTAGTGCACCACAGAGGGCATAGCAAGCCTTGTTAAAGGCAGAAATATGAAGGAAAACCCACAAAGGAGCTTGAGGAGTTGATTTACTCTAACTACAGATCAACCAGAGTCCCTCAAAGTCATATTAAATACATCAAAAAACCGTGAAACCACAGAAGGTTGGGCTGCAAATCATGTTGTTGAGATTTCATTTTCAACTAATTTTTGTATACTATTCAGGTTTTTTGTAAAAAGAAATACAGAAAATACAACTGTACATACAAATAAATAAAACAGACTGCTAAATGTAGGCAAACATGCATGTTATGTAACCACACATCCGCTGGTAAAAGTGCACACAAACACACGCAGATCAAAACAACCAAAGATTATCTTCAACTGCAGCAACACAAACAAACACACACACACACACACACACACACACACACTCTTCATCATTTTTTTCACACACTTCACACATCAAAGGAAAGTGTGAGAGCAAGGCTGCAAAACCTTTCCTCATCTGCATCGCTCTGTCTCTCTCTCTGCATCTCTCACTTCCTCTCTTTGACACTCCTCAGCTCCCTCTTTTCTTACTCCTTCCATCTCTCTCTCTCCGTGTCTTGCACTCTTTACCTATGTTTATTTGTCTTTGCTTCAGTTTCACTATCTTTCTTTCCCTCCATCATTTATTTGCTTTCTTTTAGATTTTTGTCTGCTCAAGGCCTTCAGATTTCACCCTCCTTTCCATGTTTTAACACTCTCGTCTTTCCTTGCTTCCTTTCTCTCTAGCGCCGCTGCCTCATTCCTTCCATTTCTAGTGATCTGCTGATGTAGAAAACTGAATTGGCTCGTAGTTAATCATGGAGAAGGAGCGGAAAGGGAGATAGGACGGAGGACAGATGAAACAGGGGAGTGAGGGAGGATTAAGGGAGAGAGAGAGAGAGAGTCAGACTGAGTCAGATGGTGAGGGACCACACAAAGGTCAACAGTTTTACTGGAGAAGATAAAAAGGCATTGACTACTTGTCCGCTGAGAAAGAGCAAAACACAAACACACACACACCTTAACATAGGTATCACTTGCAAACACACTCACTCATGTATACCGTGTATGTGTACTCAGGTACACATACACAAACACACACAGAAAACTTGTGTGCTCAGACTGAACCTCACAACTGTTGCTGTTTTTAGGTGTATGCGCTCAGAAACGTTTTTTACATTTAACCCTTTCAGACATCCAGACAATTCTGTTATATAGTGTCAGTAAATAAACTAAAGTGTGTATTCTCAAACGTGTGTGTATCCAAGTCAGTAAATAGAACGTTTTGGGCTGGGAAAAGTAATTAAAAAAGTAAGTAATTCATTTTTTATCTTGGGTAGCCCACCTGTTAGAGCGTGCACCCCATGTACAGAGGCTTGGTCCTCACTGCAGCGGTTGTGGGTTCAATTCCGGCCTGCAACCCCATGCTGCATGTCATTCACCCTCTTTCTCCCCTTTCAAGTCTAACCTGTCATGTCAAATGAAGGCCTAAAAATGCCCCAAAAATAATCTTTAAAAACCCCCACCAAGGACGGTTATATTTTTGCCTTAGCCTACATGAAGCTGTGCATCTGCGATCACTTTCTGTGCAACATAAAGAAAATGAGAAAGAGGGAACCAAACACGGTGAAGAGAGAACCAAGAGGAAGTGAACATGAAAGAGGAAAATAAAATATGAGAAACAGAAACACAAAGAACAGATTTGTTCCCATCCTCGTCCAACTGAGAGGCGACCAAAAGCCTTCCCACAATCCTATGCTTTTGGCCAATGGTTAGTTGCCATGGCGATGCAGAACCTCACAGGTCTGGGAATTAATGCACAAGAAGTCTGTTTTCTCCTCTCTTATCTTTTTGTCTATCTATTTATTTTAAAATGTTCCCTACTCACTCTCTCTCTCTCTCTCTCTCTCTCACAGACACAGACACACACACACACACACACACACACACACACACACACACACACACACACACACACAAATGCAGCAGACAGGCAGACAAACATCCTATGTCTCTAAATCCTATTTCACAGAGTGTCTATAAAATGAGCTGTTTAATTTTTATCCTCTCAGCAGAATGTGGAATGGAGCAGTACAATGAATGGATGTACTACTCACTCATTATTTTTCTCTCTCACACACACACACACACACACACAGACACACACACACACACATGCACACACACACACACGAGTAAATGAAAACATTAACATTAATGATTGCATTTAGATGCAACTAAATAACACACACATGCGCACACACCTGTTTCTCGCCACTGGGCCTCCTGTGCGACAGCAGCAGCTCCACGGCGCCCACCACCTCCTTCCTGATGGCGTAGAGCAGGGCGTCGCCAGTGTGGATGCCGTGGTCGAGAAGGAGCTCCATGATCTCCAGGTTCTCGTTCTCGATGGCGATGAGGAGCGCGCTGCGCCCCAGCGGGTCCAAACAGTTCACGTCCATGTTGTAGTAGACCTCCGCCTCGCGCAGGGCATGCTTGACACCCGCATAGTCACCTGGAGAGTTGGAGGAAGGGTGGAGGAAGGGTGGAGGGGAACAGGCAGTTGGTTTTCAAGTGTGTCAGATTTTCCTAAACATCTAAATTTGGTTGAAATGAACCTTTATTTCACCAATTTACATGTGACAATATGCTGGCTCTTTACATGCTAAAAGGTTTGTTTAAAAGTAGTGCTGTCAGTTAAACGCGCTATTAACCCATTTTTACGGCGTCAATTTTTTTCTCCAAAGATTAACTTTCTTCATGGCCTAGCAAACTTTGTAGTTTTTTTCACATGCTGTTGTAACAACTAGTGACGTTAGAAAACCTACAACACCACACTATCTATCTAGTGATCTAGCTAGACCAGAAACAAGACAACAGGCACACCGCGCACACTTGTTTGGGCTTATGAGCCGACCATAGAGTAGTAAAGTTAAGTTTTGAGTGGATGGCGAGCGCGAGACTCCGAAATAAAAAGCCAATAACATTCTGAATGGAAAGTTTACTTTTTAAAAGCCAAATGGTTCCACTGACAAGACCAAAGTGATCTGTGTGTTTTCTTATTGTGAACTGAGCTATCATCACAGTATGTCCAGTCTGAAATGCCCCCCCCCCCGTCTGAAATACCAGTTTATGACCAAGAACACAGCTGATGCCAATCCCCCCCCCCCCCCTCAAAGTATTGTTTTCACCCTGTTATTGAAGTGTGAGAGATTAATTTCTCCAAGTGAGAATGTTACGTGTGAAATTGAACACTAATGTTGTTTTTAATAAAAAAACATTTGCACAAAGCAAGCCGATCCACTTGTCAATGTTGATAAGAGCATTAAAATGAAAAACTAATAGGAAAAAAAAAATCAAGCGTCATTTAGAATAGATTAAAATGTGTGATTAATTGAGATTAATTGCGAGTAAACTATGAAATTAATGTGATTAATCGCAATTAATATTTAAATAGTTTGGCAGCGCTATTTACAATTGAAATGGAGTCTGGTGAGTTTGACGATGGCAATTTTGGAGCCGTTTCTAATTAAATGTTCATTTCATATTTATTATACAGGAAAATCAAAACGTAACATTACATTACATTGCAAACGGCCAAAGACATTTATACAAGACATCAGCTAGGCTAGACAAATACGGACAATGCAAACAAGGCTTGGACAACACAATACATAAACAATTAATGTGTGCAAGTGTAACTGTTGAGAAGGAGCTGTTTGTATTCCTTTTAGAAAATATGTGATGGATGATAGACTTCTGATGTGATGCGGAACGTCATTCCAAATCTTGTGCCTGTGAGACTGACCTAGTGAGGCACCCTGGTCTCACGTGTGTTGGAAGAAGTGCAGTTAGTGCTGGTAATGTGGCATTTTGAATCTGAAAATAAAATGTGATTGCATGGCTATTTATGAAGTTTTCATAAGTCAAAGCCTTAGAACATGCAAGTGCAATGCAAAGGTAAGACCACTTTGGAAGGTTACTGTGGATCTTGAGAGCTCGATGGTGTAGTCGTGCTATTGGTTCAGTAATTTCCTTCGCGTAACGGACCAAACATAAATTATTTAACTTAAAAAAGGTCTTTCTCGGAAGTGATATTTTACAAAATGTTGCTGTTCCAAAACTTTGGTGGGCAAAATTAAAATTGTGCATGTTTCCCCTATGATTAGATACATAGATATTTTATTGTCAATGTGCTCAGAGTGACAGTTCAGTAGCTGCATAAAAAGTGAATAGATAGAACTAAGATGCCCGGCTCGCTGCTGCCGGTCAAAGCGTTCTCACTCAATACTGGACCAAAGATCTTTGTTCACATTAGTCACTTAGACACCAATGGATGATGAAACAGGATCCAGGTTGAAAAATACAGCGAGCAACTTTTAAATAAAAGTACTGTATGTTAGTATAAGGAAGATGTAGTTGAAATTCAAAAGTACACAATTGTCCCCTGTGACTGTAAAACTGATATATATTAAAAAATCACATTATTAATACTCATGCATTAATGGAAAAGCAGGATTTTTGATCCAACATTAATCTGAATCATGTCACCCCAAACCAAACAGGAAGCATGTGTTATGTTCTCATGCATTTTTCAAGGACACTTTGACAGCAGAAGCCTCTGCTGAAGCAACCTGTCATCTGTCGCAGAGATGACCGCTGGCTGCAGCAGAGTCGGACGGACCAGCTGCTGCCACTGCTCAGCCACCGCAAAGTGTTGACTCATGACTCAGCATCGCTTTGCGGGCGAGGGGATCAGCAGAATGAAGGTTTAGAGGGAACCGTTATACTGCTATACCTTTCTCCACAGCGGTGAGGTAGGCCCTCTCCTCTGCGGACAGCTCCACCTCCGCCCGGACAATCTGAAGAGGGATACGGTCGCGGTACGGCGAATACGTCGCCTAAAACAAACAAAAACAATGCCAACACAAAAAACTGTCAAATACAGAGAATCAAGACATACGATTTATGGTATGCTGATATCAGCGTTCTCCCAGTGTGTAGCGAGCCTGGTGGTCCACCGGGTCTATGTTGCCCCCCACCAGGCCTGAGCCACTGCAAACTATTTTGTGCTGTATTTTTTAGCCCTTTTTTAAACTACAGTTACAGTGGGTGCCGTGGTTGGAAACGTAGATGTAGTTGTATTGTTAGATCTCCAATTAGCTGTTAAGCACTGACTTAATGTTGGACACTATGGAATCTGTTTCTAAAGCTTTTAAATCCTCTATTTCGCAATCCGTCCAGGATTCTGATATCACAGACACTAATTGGGCTCTACATTAATGCTGCCCTTGTTGGAAAAAACTACACTCGCTACTGGGCTAAACACCGTTTTTTAAAATTAATTATAGGTACTTGTTTTGAATCTGTAGACTGTCATTAAGTAGTCTAGAAAGCTTTCTTAGTTACAAGTCTGAAATAACATAGATTGATGTTCCTCATATGTTTAGGGTCAATGAGCATGTCAGAAGATATTATTACACTTTTATTAAATATTATATTAGGCTTCAGGAAAAACGAGCAGAGCTGCTTCATCATAGAGCATGTGTTTAATGAGTGAGGTGCTTGTTTAAAGTCCGTCTTTACGGGTTGTGACAAGTTGAGGTAAATCACTCCAATTAAGCGGGAATGTGGGAAGAAAAACTCAGGATGTGGACATACGGATTTGAATCAGGAGCTCTGTGTTCTTTGTGTTGCTGACCATGATCAGACAGAGATTAAATTGTATAAATTTGAGGCGTGTAAGTCAAATATATCAGATGTTTTATTTTTTTGTTTGCAATGATGGAATTCTCTGTCATCTCTGCAATTTGCATGCAGTGGTGGATATTTTACTTCCTAAGTCAAGCTTTCGAAACTGAGGCAACACCATCCATCATCAGCGAGACAAATTAAACAGCAGACTGTTGTTGAAAATATGAATTTGGTGTTGGACAATGGCTAGACTGACAGACTTGTTCTATGAGTGTGTGAGTCGTTGTTTTGACCTGTGGACAATTAGTCAAATCCTCACATTGTCAAAGGGGCTGTTTAAGAGATAACATTGATAAAAAAAAAATGTTAGGGTTTGGATAAACATGCTGGGACTTCATGGAAGTCACGCCATTGTGTGACAGCGTTTGTGTACAACTCACCTTCTTGTAGTACAACTGTGTCATGGGATTCATGGGGCTGGTCTGGAAGAAAGAAAGAAAGAAAGAAAGAAAGAAAGAAGTAAGAAAGAAAGAAAGAAAGAAAGAAATGAGAGTTACTAAGGAGAACCAGTCAGAGAAATATCCATCGTGCTGCAAATAAATGAATCAAAGGAAGACTAATCTCATGAGAAAGAAAGTCAGATATTGTTCGTTTAAATGCCTCAAAGTCATGAAAGAAAAAGAATGAGAGGGCATTGAAACAACAAAACAGCTCAACATTTGCGTTGAAGCTGGCACATAACTCAGTCCAATCAGAACACACAGACATGATTAGTGTTGGGTACCAAAATGCGGTGCCAATAGGGCACCGGTT
Source organism: Etheostoma cragini (assembly GCF_013103735.1). Lineage (NCBI taxonomy): Eukaryota > Metazoa > Chordata > Actinopteri > Perciformes > Percidae > Etheostoma > Etheostoma cragini. The sequence goes on from NC_048425.1 coordinate 2,935,440, forward strand.
CCAGCATGAACGGCACTAACGAGACCAAATACAAACAAAAATTTCGGTGCCCAGAAGCATCGCTGCACAGGAGGCTACGTTACCGTTAGCTAGTATCTGGATTAAACACAACGGTTATAATGCTGACAGCTTGCGTTAGGCGGTGTAAAGTGTGATTGTATTTCCCTGTAGAGGATTCCAACAACGCAAGGCAACAGTCTGCTCTGCAGCTGCCGTTGTCAGAAAAATGTTTAATATCCGCTTTGAAATTACAAAAAAAGGCGCTCCTCTTGGACGCTCCTCATAACTAATAAAGTTGTATTCCATATCAATGTAACCCAGTAATATTTGTTTGTGCATTCCTGAGTATGAATGGCTAATTGCTTATTCTGCATACTTTTAAAGCTCATATTCGTAATCCCATTAGAGATTCTAAGTAATGACAACACAATTTCTGCTCATGGACATGACGCCAACGTTTTTTTCAATTTTTCAATGCTGTACGTACACAAACAAACTTCAGCTGGTTGAAATCTGAGCAGCCGAGATTACAAAATCACAGCAAATGAAAGTGTCTGCATGGCACTGACCGATGAACTGTCCCTTCTGATTGATGTAAACCTCCTTATCTTTTTCTCAGCATGATTGCGTACATAGACGGATAATAAACCACAATAATGAATTTTCACTTAAACCTGTGTGGACAGGCTGAAATCATTTCAGACTTCTAATATGAAGTTTAAGATCAGCAAAAACACTCAACTTCGCCTAATTGTTTCTGACATTTTAAGACTTTCAGAGAACCCAAAGACAACAGGAGCACAGGAAGTGTGTTTCTACCCGCGATAAAGCACTCCAGCCTGAGACTGAACTGACGGTGATGGATGTGCACACAGTTGAAGCAGTGCAGATTAGTGACTCCATAAACATTTAGCACGATAAGGTGCATACAGATAGATGGTGTGTGTCCATTGCCAGCGTCATTTCCTCGCTTCCCTTTCATTTCTAGGGGAGCCGCTGTGAAACGCAGCCTGTTAGCGGTCACGGGGACTTTGGAGAAGCAGGGCATTGAGTTGGCTGAATTCAACTTTATGCAAATGAAGAGCGGACGGCAGATTCAGCAACTGCATGGCATTTTTCTCGCTTAAAATGTTTTGAACTATTTTTGTAAAATAAGAGATCGTATTATAAACGAGCCGCCATTATACACGTGACACGTTCGTTGCTCAGAGTGTGGAAACGGTTTATTTACTTGTCTGTGTTTAGTGAAGAGAAACTGGTGGCGAGCTCACTAGCATGCAATGCTGGGAATCCCATGCGTGAAAACAACACGTATACATGTACATGTGCCTTACAGATAAGCCTCATCCCACTCCTCTAGTGTTACTAATACATGTAATCGCCATGAACCACTGCCGCGTGGAGAACGTTTAGACGCTCTGCTTGTTTGCACCTTAGTGTTTATTTGTGTAGGTTTTATCATGTTGAATGGTTGCACCTTAATTACCCCACATTTGTTTATGTTGGGAGTAAGCCCTGTCAACAGATTTTGCATTATGATTATGATTGCTATACATTTTCCTACGCAGTGTGTGATTCATTTTCCAGCAGTGGGGGAGCTGTCAAAATAAAAGGGGCAAAGATATGCATGTATATGCATGTGTGTGTCAGAAGAAAGAGATAATGACTCAAACTGTTGGTTTGAATAGTAGGTTAATAGCAGACTTGCTAATAACGCTTCTGACGCTAAGGTTATCAACACCTTTTGAAAAAAGCATCAAATGTTGTAAATCCAAGTGTGAAAAAATCCAATTGAAATTGCAACAATAACCAGAACAATTCTCATCCTTCTGAAACCTACTACTTAAATTATCAAATATAAAGTTATAGACATAGAATACCAAAAGGCTTTACAAACTGAAAACATTTACATTAATAGGCAAGTTCTTAAGGGTATGAATATATTTGTTTGGGACCACATCATCATGGACAAAATCTCTGAGTGGGATGCAAATGATTTGCTCCGCTGACATTGTTGTCGCTTCAGAAAAGTTGTCTTTGTGAGGAGAAAAAGACGATGCCTCTGCTGTCAGTGGACCCTTTATAAAATGCTGACGGATAAATGAGTGCCTCTAGTTACCAGCTTTTGTCAAGTGGACTGAAAGTACTGACTCTCAACTGGTAGTTTCCATGGTGCTTTGAAGTATAAATGTTGCTAGGGGTTATTTACAGTCACTGTGAGATTAACAGTCATTCCCAAAAACTGAAAGTGTGACAATACAATAATCTCCAGACTACTTTATAATTTCCTTCAGCAATAATGAGGCTGATTGAACTCTACAAAGCGTAGAGGAAGAGGCGGGAGGCAACATGGTTACCTCAGCATCTTGTATGAGTCTAACCCTTTAAAAATGATTTTACAAAGATGGAGTCTAATCTCCAAAGACTCAGTACATTTCATATTATGCATTTGTACCATAAATCTTTGCATGTCTGCAACGAAGTTTCTCCTGATTTAAATATTTGTGTTTTTGTGCTATTCATTTGCCTAAAACTGGATTTTATTCATATGCAGGATTTTCCTTGTACGTCCTACAGACTGCAGAGACGCATTATCTGTAAAACACATCATGGCTGTTTTGACAGTTAAGCAGTGCAGCAAATGATATTTTCAGATCTTTTGCTCTGAGTGGTCGCGGTGTGCTAGCAAATGTCCTGTTCTGACAATCCTGGAAAAGGCTGATTATAGTACTAGTACATGGAAGCAGATTTAGACCTTGTGATTACTCCTAAAAGCCGCAGTGCTCTTACTGTCCCTTTGCTAATTGAGTTTTTTATTTTTTACCCCAGTAGGAACGCAGTAAGAAACTCACACAGACCTGCTGAGTCTACCGCAGAGAAAGAACAGTTTGATGAGTGTGCTTCGTGTTAGTTTTGATAAAAGAAAGCCTTTCTTCAGTCTGACCTCGGGGATCTGAATAATCACTTAACCAGGAGAAAGCTTTGCTGAGCGTGTTTAAAGCCTCACTCTGTTTCACATGAACACTAATTAGTTGTCCTTCGTCATAGTTCTCTTTTAACTTATACAAAAAATAAGATGGGGAGGGTTGGTCTCTAGCTCACCCAATGAGATCTTTCACCCCATGTTGGCTTAATCCTGCAGTGCCCTGTCTCTATGTAATAAAGGGAAAAGCCCCAAAAAATAATCTTTAAAAAAAATATCTGGGAATGCAATTTTATGGAGAGAGCAGGTGGAGCTCTAAGTTTATTGTTAAACGGCTGGGGGAAGAAAAACACATCCTGCAGTGGACTCTATCCTTGATAAAGATCACGCCTGTAGGTGTTACTGCTGAGGGTCTTAAATTATGTGGACAAGATTAAATTATATGGATGAGTTTAATCCTGCTGTGGCGTACAGTATGTGCAGTTGCTGGAATGCAGATCCGTTTAAGATCTGCATAGTAAGGGAGAATTTCTGCTGACGGCTTTACAATGCTCCACTGACTGTGGTACAGCAATGCAGATAAACTCCCTGCTCGGCTCCTATCTCACTCCATCGCTCCCTCTTTCCACAAGTTCTTCACCAGACAGGAGCCTCTCGTCAACTCAACAGACATTTCACAACAATCCAAACCCCCACCCCCCACATTCATCAGTAATTTCCTGTCCCTCCTACTGGTTCTCTGCAGCCCTTACCTTCATTTCCCTGCCGCCTGAGCACTGTCTCGTTTTTAGCTTCTCTCCTCTACCGCCTGCTTTTAAACCTTCCTTTTGTGCTGGTAGCTATTTGTAGCTACTCTACATATCCCTCTTTCTTCTTATCTCTCCTCTTCAGAAATCTCTCCCCATCCAGAACATCATCATCTTACATTCTCTTTGTCCTGTCTTGCACCCGGCACAGCACGGCGCAAAGCCCGATGCAAGTAGTAACAAATGCACCTGGGCCCATCTTTGCGTCCATGGTCTTACAGGGACGTGCATTCAGGTGAATTTTTGGTGCATTGCTATCTCGCGGCAAAAACCCGGGCTAAAGTCAATAGCGCAGCATTTCATTGTTATTATAACAGGGCATTACTAAAGTGCTCCTAGGCTTGTACACAGTGTGCACACACTATGCTTGTTACACACACACAGGGAAGCACAGCCGCACACACACATGCAAAATATTACAAATGAAACTATGACATTGCATGTCCGCCATCATAATAGCTATATGCCAAGGTACAAACGCCTCTGGCTTTTAAAGGGAATGGGAGATGACTCTGATTGGTTTATTGCACATCATGCCCAAAACAAACCCTTTTGTCCGCTGTCAAACTAGCAAATGTGGATTTGGACGCACCCTAAACACAGCTGCGCCATGCGCTTCATGCCGTGCGCTTAGAACGTTTAAATAGGGCCCTCTGTGTTTTTCAAATTTTCTGCTCTACTTTCTGTCTCTTGTTTCCATTCTTGGGAAGAAACAAAAGAACTCGCTTCTCCTCCTAATTCTTATCTTTCCCCTCTTTCCGTCTCATTGCCTTGTCTTGCTGCTCCCATCCTGTTTTCCCCTCGGCTGCAGTAGAAAGAATTATCTCCGACTCTCCACATCTGTCCCTCTCTCTTCTCCTCCTGCATTTTTTAAACAGCGCTGACTGTTTAGTCACTGAGTGTTAGAACATCATCATCATCATTCTGAATTGTCCCCTTTTTTTTGCACAAATCCTCATCTGATTCCTACTTTCTTAAACATAATGAATGGATGCTCAGAAGGTCAAAGAAAACTCAAATGAGAACAAGGTGTTTACAATAAAACACACAGGTAGCACAGTGTCCTATGATGTGTGTCATTTCATGCTCACAGCGCACATGTTGAGCTACATTATTCACAATGTGCCGATAATAACATCCCGACAATTGGTGCTTTTCCTGAGCGTTTTTGTAAGTCAGTGCCGGGAAATAAGACAGGGAAGTAGACTGATGCAGCACAGCATCCCTCTGCCAGCAGCGTGTCACACACACAGACAGACAATAGAGTGACACATCAGGCTGCCAGTCATTGTGAACTCAAAGAACAGCCTGGTGCCACCCTCCTTTCAGCGATTCTAATCCTCCAGCAATTGTAATCTCTTAGCAGTGCCACCTGGGAATGTCGAGAAAGGGTCAACTTCATGCCGACTTCCTCTGGCATGTGGCAGCGACAACCCACAAACAACCAATCATGCAAAAGAACAGCTTCGTCAGTATCTCAAAATCAAGTATGTAAAAGAATTCAAAATTTTGAAATGCAGATAATCTCTTCCCTGAGCCCTAGGGCTGCGTATTGTTCAAAAATATCTGATACAGGTACCAACACCGTGACTTTGATACCGGTTACACAACACTACTATTTTCAATACCAATTTCAAAAAACTAAAATAACTTCCAACATTACACATTACATGTAAGGCTCTGTGCGTAATGTAGAGTTTTCCCTGCCTGCCGCTAGGACGTGTAACATTAAATAGCCAATCACAAACAATATTAGATCTTGGTAGAAGGATGCTGCATGCTTACTGGCTCACAGGCGTTGATTATATTTACTCCTTAGGTTTTGAAATTGTGTATTGAATGACGGGGCAATTTTTTATTTTTGTCAGTGTTGAATTCGAAAGCCAGCTCGATTGGGACCAGACCTTTGAATCTGCCAGCTCCACAGGCCTGACCAATTCCTCTGGCATCATGAAATGAAAAGTGCTTTCTCTGTCAAAAAAGCAATCAATCCAATTTGTGCTGCATGTGACTAACCATTGGCCAATCAGCACTACGGTAGGGGCTAACGGCGTTGTCAAGCTGCCTCAATATCGCCCAACGTGTTTTAACTTCGCTTCAACTCTAAAAATTCCATCAAAACCAATATGTTGGCATGACTTTGCATTAGTTAAAATTATGTTGATTGAAATGAAGATGATGTGATTGGTTTTGGAAAACTGAATCCCCCTGAGCCATGGAAATCGGTTAGAGTGGAGGCTGGGTCAGGCTTAAGGTGTGTGTGTGTAACAAGCATAATGTGTGCACTATGTGCACAAGCCTAGGGGCATTTTACTAATACACTGTTAAAATAGCAGTGGAATGCTGAGTTTTTTTAAACTTTAGACCAGGATTTTGTTGGTCAATGGTGTCATCACTTTCCGCTGGCTCAAGATAGCAATACGCCAAGAAAGCACCTGAACACACCTCCCTGTAAGACCAGCACGCCCATGGGTGCACAGATGGGCGCATTTGCATTTGCTATTTAAACAACGTTAGTGCCAGACAGGAAATTGACAACTGCGTCGGTCTTAAACTAGCAAAGACACACGCCGGGTGCAAGACAGGGCTCAGTGACTCTGTGTGTAAGGCCGGGACATACTTACAGTAGACAAACACAATGTACAGTAAAGGTCCTCCTCTCATCTATAATCATTAAAACACTTTGTAGTCAAGTTATATCTTTATTGTTGCATTTTAGCATCTCTGAAGGAAATGTTTGAGTCAAGCTTCTGCCATTCAGAGAGAAGAGGTTGGCATACATTTGATCAAAGTTCTTAAATCATCTGTTGATGATGAAGGGAGTAAAAGCTTTAAACACCTCACGTTATTCACTTTTCCAATACAGTTCAAGGCGTGAATAATAATCTTTATGATGATTGTGATGGCCTCCTGCTAGTATCTGTCTCTGTTGGTTTTTCTCTGTGCTGCATTGTCCAGGGACAGCGGGAGGCCCCTGGCCAGTCTCCCAGGAGTCCTTAAGACCTGGCTCTCTTCATCCAGCCAGCACCTTGTTTCTGTTTAGTTGGCTTCAGCCTGGTTAACAGTTTTCATTCATTATTCCTTTAAAGAAACACTTCAAATACCATGCTTTTTGGTCTAAACGTCGTACCCAAATTAAAAGTGGTACAGCTCCCATATACTTTGGCAACTCCTCAAATTCAGCAGTTATAGCACTTTCTAAAAGTGCTACAATTGCTATAAGTCATGTTATGCTTTGTGTGTGGACTTAATTGAATTATGAGAGGCTACGCTTTCAATTTTTGTGCCGCATGAGCATATATTTTAAAGATTTAATGCTTTAAAGTTATAAAAACGTTTCTATGTGGAGATAACAGTGACGCCACAGTCATGGAAGTGTGCCGTCCCCGGACAGTGCACGTTAAGATGTCGACATCATTCCCCTGTATATTTAGTTATCTTTGATACTCCACTACAGAGAATAAATGTTAAACTAACTAACTAAAATGATAAAGTTGTAAACGGTGTCTCTTGTCTTTTGTCATGGCTCATGAGCCAGGTCTTGACACGATTAAAAAGTGAACAACCAATCTGAGCTCTGATGGGTTGATGAACAATAGCAGCTCCAGGAGTCGTGTTTGTTAAAATGCTGCAAAAATGTCAGGTTTTATATTAATAGGAGGAGCCAGTGATGATTCTTCAAGCACCTGCGGGTAAAAACCACATTGCTCTGGTTTGAAGTGGCTGCAGGAAGAGATTTTATGATACTTATAGTAGCTGATAAAGACTTTGATGGGCTTGTCCCTGAGTGACTTAATGACCCGCCTGCTCGTCTGACTTCCTGCCAAGCTCCTCTCAGATCCTTCCACTCTGTTCTTTAAGCCCGACCAAAATCCAGGACTGACTTACGACAAGGATGTTATCTGATCCTCAAAGCCAGAAAACACAGACGGCTTCAAATACACACATTAACATTATTCTTATAATCATCACTTTTCTTGTGTATTCCAGTTTTGTTCCATCTATCATTTGTTTACATTTTGCTTTTGACTCACTTTATCCTTCAATAATCACTATTTTGTGACTTTATTATTACAAGACTTGATTCATGTAAAAAAAAAATTAATCATTAGTTACAGCATTACCTTAAAATACTAAGCAGCCAACAATACTTGAGTTAAAGTATTTATATACGATCTACCGCTGCATTCTGGATCATGTATGTACCTTAAAGGAGGAACATTTGAATTCCCATTACCTGCTCCCCTTTTTATTGAAGCACATGTATCAACAGGGGACATACGTCTGAGGGCCAAACTTCAGCAGGAAACAGTGGAATAAGCACAAAGTGGTGCTTGGTCTTTGGCAACTCAGCAATAAGGCTGCAGTGCTACTGAGACAAAGTGCTGCTAGCAGAACTTAAGAGCCAAACGTTTACTGCTTTTCATTATATGTGGGTGGTTCTCTCTCTCGTCACTCATCCTTTCATATTTCCTCTTCTTAACTCTCTCTATGGACAACCTCTCCCGTTCTTTCTAATGTAGCTCAGTGTAAATTCTTTCAGGAAGACCAAACCAATAATTGATGCACACCTAATAAATGTAGCTGTTATCTAACGTAGATTTTATCATGTGTGTATGACTGTCACATATCTGCAACTAGTCTCTCCTGACTGAAATGTATCTCAGCGTAAATCCTTTCAGGAAGTCCTCACTCTTAATCAATGCTCTACCTAACTCGAATCAGCTGTTGGAGGCGCTCCTGCTTCCTGCTAAACCAATCACAATCGTTACGCAATGGCAAGGGCCAATCACAGAGTCACCGCCCTGCTTTAAATCTGTTCTCCCTCTGTCATTCAGCTGTCATTGCAGGCAAGAGTGCAACCCTCCACCTTCTCCTCTACCCCCCCCCCCCCCCCCCCCCCCCCCCCCCCCCCCCCCCCCCCCCCTCCCCCTCCACCTTCAGTCATCTGCTCCAGCTGACTGGCCTCCTTCCGTCTGGTGTTTGAGCTCCTTTGTTGCCACCACTGGTGTCTAGATTCTATCGGGGGGTCTGATGGGTCTCTACCCCTATATGTAGATATCAAAAGATTCATATTGTGATGGAGTCTAATTGCCAAAGACTTTGCACATTTTATTTGAGCTGTATAATAAATCTTATTGGCATATCTGCAAACATGTCTCTCCTGATTGAAATGTTTTTCTCCAGCCTCTTTCCTCCTTCACACGTCACCCCCACACTAAATCAATACTTCTCTCTCTTTCTTAACCCTTTCTGGACTCTTGCCCCTCCATTGCTGACCTTTCCGTCTCTTTTCCTTCAGTATGAACACTCCCTATTGACTTCATGTCTATACCTTTTCTTGACTGTCTCTTTAACACCTGTAACTTCATCTCTTGTGTGTTTGCAGGTTGTGTAGCCCCTGCAATAATCAAGCTTAAAACGTAGAGCTGGGCAATATATCAATATTATATTGATATTGTGATATAAGATTAAATATCGTCTTCAATTTTGGATATCGTAATATGGCATAAGTGGTGTCTTTTCCTGGTTTTAAAGGCTAAATTACAGTAAAGTGATGACATTTTCTGAACTTACCAGACTCTTCTAACTGTTCTATTATTTGTTTTTACCCACTTGGTCATTATATCCACATTACTGGTGATTACATTAGTAAATATTAATCCAATAAACTCATTGTGTGAATATTTTGTGAAAGCACCGAGATTCAACGATACAATATTGTTGCGATATCGATATTGAGGTATTTGGTTAAAAATATTGATATCATATCAGTGTTTGATTTTCTCCATATCACCCAGCCCTACTTAACATAGCCATACATGCACGTATAACTCCTCCGGTGCTCAGCAACACGGTGAAAGCTCTCTAGACTTCTGGCTCAGTGATTTATGGCGTGCACGTATGGATATTATATTGACTTAACAAAGAGGGTGGAATTGCAAGGGCACAGTGCAGCAGCCACATGGTGCACAGTGTGCACACAATACACTTATCTTGTTGTCTTTAAAGAAGGCCAATTCATTATGAATTTAATAACTTAAAAAATAAGTTTTGCAAGAAGATGGTGAGGTAATGTGTGCATAATTCATAGGCCATACCTCTCAGACTACGTTTGGAAAGTGTATCGCCAAACTTTGGCAGTATTAGATGAGCCGCAATTTTTTCAGTGTTTTTTGGCAGTTTAGACCCTACTGGGCTTATTACGGCCCTCCGCAGGATTAAAAAAAACAGAATGACTTCTATTCCAGTTGATAAAAAAGCATTGAGCAGAATTAAGCGCTATGTGTGTCTATTTGGAACACTAGGTGTACACAACTAGCTCATTTGGACCAGTGGTTTCACCTCCAGGTTCGGTTCCTTTGGACATTTGTGAACACGGCAATGGCTCTCAAATGCGGGGCAAGACAAGCAGGCTGAGGTCGCCCAAAGAGGGGGGGTCTCTACTCGAACTCTGGATCGGTTGGTTTGACCCTTCCAAACGGAACAACTAGGCTTATAAAGATAATCTAAACAGAGCGTGGGAAGAGTGGAAAACGCTTTGAGGCAAATCTTCCAACTAACACTTCAGACCAATGAGAGAACAGCAGCATTTTAATACAACTTTTTAAATGCTCTAAAACTCTACAATTCCTGTGGTATGTGGTGTAGTTACAATGTACCTGTACCCTACATCTTGTCTCCCTCGGTCCATTAACTTCACCTTCTTTTATCTTCCACTCCTCCCTAAATATCCAACATGGTCTCACAGCAGTTTGTGAAATGGTCCCGTTATTTTTGATCTATTAATTTGTGTACACGGACAAGTTCATATAGTTTTTTTCCATGCGCCGGGACACGATCTGTGGTCACTGGTGGACCCAACAACGAGGAAATGACGATTTTCCCACTACTCGCCACCGTTGTCGTGCTGTGATCACGAAAGACGCTTTTCATTGAAATACATTAGTTTAACATTCGTGTTCACCACCACGAAAAAAAAGAGGTTGAAATATCATCTATCTGCCACCTCATCTTTTTCCAATCCTTACTCATCTTTCCAACCTCTTCTTCCACTACACTCTCACCATCCCTGCAATATTCCCCCATTACTTTAGCCATTCATCTTGCGCTCTTTAACTCCACTCCATCACTCCTCCCAGTGCCCTCTGGAACTTTCTCTCCAAACTGTCTCGCTCCATCTCTCGCGTACTTCATCAAACTCCCTCCCTCTATCTTCTACACCCACTTTCTCTCTCAGTAACTCTCACTGCCTGACTGGTGTCTGATTTCAGGTTCATTTTCTCTGCTTTTAAAAAGTCTGTCACTAAATTTCCCCTTCTCCATTTCGCTCTTAAACTCTTTTTACCCCTTGTCATTGATCCTCTTGTTTCTCTTTATGATTCTCTTTTACTCTATATGTTTGTCTCTCTCTCTCTCTCTCTTGCTCTCTCTCTCTCTCTCTCTATATATATATATACATATATAGATATATATATATATCTATATATATATATATATATATATATATATATATATATATATATATATATATATATATATATATATATATATATATATATATATATATATATATATATATATATATATATACTGTATAGTCTGCATGACTGTCTGTCTGTCTCCAGACACAACACAATCTGAGTGTCTGAATCTGTTTTAAGCTCCTAACGTCTCCCTCCAGGCAGCGCTGCAACCGCTGACTTCAAGGCACCTAACTCTAACCCCCCTAACCAAAACCATAACCAATCCTAGTGCCTACTAGGGGAGACGTTGGGCGCTTAAAACAGTCATAAATAAGCATCCAAAGGTAAACATAACCTGAGTATTCAGACCCAACTAGGTAACGGTTGCAGAAACATTTAATTCAAAATGTTGTGAATGACCAAACAGGAGCAGTGCGGCCCACACCTCCACATTCAGAAATCATGCAACCAGTTAAACATAACAGTTAATGAATTACAATGTGTGCTGCTTGGGCTCGGCTACAGCTCGGTCTCCCTGCGTCGGTTTCACTCCCCACAGGGTCGGGTACCCAACCCTGTACTTTAACAGGTGCCCGAATGCCGCAGGTTCTACCAAATATTGGGTAAAATCAAACCGTGCCAATTTTCGGTACCTGAGAGTAAGCACAGGCTTATATGTCCTCTCAACATATTGACAGAGAGCAGAGGACCGGCGTGTGCGTGCAGCGGTGCGGACGGAGCAAACTACGTCAGATCTGCAGCTTTGTTGAAGTCACAGTGAGTCACGGCAATGTTGATGAAAGTGGTTTCAAGTGTGGTTGCAGTTTCACGCTGACACCTTTCACTGTGATACATTAATGGCGAGCCGAAAGCAGCTGTTGACATTACACTTCCTCTGAGACTTTTTGCCCTGGGGACTGACTGACAGGCTGAAGTTGTAAGGCAAGGCATTTTTATTTCTACAGCCCCTTTCAGCAACAAGGCAATTCAAAGTGTTTATCATGAAACATCAAAGAGTAATTAAAAATGATCATGATACAAACGATACAAATAATAGTATAAAAATGCAAGAATAAAAAGTTACAGTGAGTAACAATTATTCAATTTAATAGGTTTTAGGGACGGGTTTGGGAGGAGAGAGGAAGGGGTTTTATTTTTTATTTTTGGTTAACTTCTGTCAGTATCAAATATTCTAAATAAATAACAACAACAACATAAATAATGTTACTGGGTATTATGTTGGACGTTTCTCATTTATTCAATAATTGCTTAAAGCATTCAAACAAAAGGTCTTTGTTGGATTATGTAACATTCCAAAATCTTACATTTACACTTAAAGATTTTCATTTTTCACTGATTATGCGGGTTTGATATATCAGTTTCAACGGTTTTATAAACTACTCATAATCTGTGCCAGCCTTGAAAAGGTCAGTGTCGGTCGATCCCTAAAGATTATGATCATGTGACTCCTTTATCTTGTAGTTAGTTTAACTCAGTTGAAAGCAGAAATCAAGAGTTCAAAGATCCATTTTTGTCGAGAATATCTTTTCCAAATTTTAATCACTCATTTTTGTACGTCCTGGAGGAAGGATCTCTCTCCGTTGCTCTCCTTGAGCTTTCTTCCTACTTTATTTTTTTTTTATTTTTATTTTTTTTTTGAGTTTTACACTGATGGACCCAGGCCTCTAAGGATAGAAGGTGTTGATAGAAGATTGTAAAGCCCCTCCAGGCAAGCGTGACTTTAAAGCGAGACCACAGCAAAAGCAGCCACTGCAGGTTATATAAAAGCCGCCACCTCGACACAAAAACAACGGCTGTACAGAACATGTCAACAGCTTTTCCTTCTCTTTAACCTTTGTTTGACAGGAGGACTTAATTACAAACAAAGTTGTTATTATTAACCTCAGGAGAAGGAGGCCGAGAAGAAGAAAATGAGACGGCGGAGAGAAATCTGGCAAATGAAGCTGTTTTGGCAGGTGATGCAATCCTTCGTTGCATAAGGCTCTAAATTTAGAACCAAAAAGGCCTTTGTGCATTTGGGGAGACGAGACCGCCAGCTGAACTGAAAACATCTCAACCCCAGCTCTACCTCCAATCCCGGGGGAGCCTCTGCCTGTGTCTCCCTGCGACTCTAATCCCTCTAACCCCTAGAAGGGGGAGCTTTTCTTCTTCATCCCTCCCGGCTTTCCTCCCTGCTGATTTAGGTTTCGATCCACTGTGACTAATTTTACCCTCGTTCAGCCTCTACGCTGATCCCTTTCTGGGCTAATCCCACTTCTACTTTTTCGTAAATACTTCTTCTGTGCATCCCTTTTTGTACGCCTTTTTGGCAAAAATCTCTTCTCCTCGGGTATCCTATAACGAAGGGTTGGCCATCGCTTTGATCAATTCTGATTCCGATTCTTCATTTCGATTCCGGTTCTTATTGATTCTTGATTCGGATTCTTTGAGGAGTGGAGTTGAAACGGGTCAGATGCTATTTTCACAGATCTGAGGCAACTTTCATTTTGATTCAATGGTTTTTACCGGACTTTTCCCAACGTAAAATAAAGCCACACTTTAGAGCAGGGGTCATCAACAATATTTGTCAGAGGGCCAGAATTTTCCAGACAGTCTCCTTGGGGGCCGGATCCTTAAA